>NW_028225180.1:83748561-84000787 GCF_052327205.1 Somniosus microcephalus
GTACAGCACGGGTTAGATACAGAGTAAAACTCCCTCTACACTGTCCCATCAAACACTCCCAGGGCAGGTACAGCACGGGTTAGATTCAGTGTAAAGTTCCCTCTACACTGTCCCATCTAACACTCCCAGGGCAGGTACAGCACGGGTTAGATTCAGTGTAAAGTTCCCTCTACACTGTCCCATCTAACACTCCCAGGGCAGGTACAGCACGGGTTAGATACAGAGTAAAGCTCCCTCTGCACTGTCCCGTCAAACACTCCCAGGGCAGGTACAGCACGGGTTAGATACAGAGTAAAGCTCCCTCTACACTGTCCCATCAAAGACTCCCAGGGCAGGTACAGCACAGGCTAGATACAGAGTAAAGCTCCCTCTACACTGTCCCGTCAAACACTCCAGGGTCAGGTACAGCACGGGTTAGATACAGAGCAAAGCTCCCTCTACACTGTCCCATCAAACACTCCCAGGACAGGTACAGCACGGGTTAGATACAGAGTAAAGCTCCCTCTACACTGTCCCATCAAACACTCCCACGGCAGGTACAGCACGGGTTAGATACAGAGTAAATCTCCCTCTACACTGTCCCGTCAAAGACTCCCACGGCAGGTACAGCACGGGTTAGATACAGAGTAAAGCTCCCTCTACACTGTCCCGTCAAACACTCCCAGGGCAGGTACAGCACGGGTTGGATACAGAGTAAAGCTCCCTCTACACTGTCCCATCAAACACTCCCAGGGCAGGTACAGCACGGGTTAGATACAAAGTAAAGCTCCCTCTACACTGTCCTGTCAAACACTCCCAGGGTCAGGTACAGCACGCGTTAGATACAGAGTAAAGGTCCCTCTGCACTGTCCCGTCAAACACTCCCAGGGCAGGTACAGCACGGGTTAGATACAGAGTAAAGGTCCCTCTACACTGTCCCATCAAACACTCCCAGGGCAGCTACAGCACAAGTTAGATACAGAGTAAAGGTCCCTCTGCACTGTCCCATCAAACACTCCCAGGGCAGGTACAGCCCAGGTTAGATACAGAGTAAAGCTCCCTCTACACTGTCCCATCAAACACTCCCAGGGCAGGTACAGCACGGGTTAGATACAGAGTAAAGCTCCCTCTACACTGTCCCATCAAACACTCCCAGGACAGGTACAGCACGGTTTAGATACAGAGTAAAGCTCCCTCTACACTGTCCCATCAAACACTCCCAGGGCAGGTACAGCACGGGTTAGATACAGAGTAAAGCTCCCTCTGTACGGTCACATCAAACACTCCCAGGGCAGGTACAGCACGGGTTAGATACCGAGTAAAGCTCCCTCTACACTGTCCGGTCAAACACTCCCAGGGCAGGTACGGCACGGGTTAGATACAGAGTAAAGCTCCCTCTACACTGTCCCGTCAAACACTCCCAGGACAGGTACAGCACGGGTTAGATACAGAGTAAAGCTCCCTCTACACTGTCCCGTCAAACACTCCCAGGGCAGGTACAGCACGGGTTAGATACAGAGTAAAGCTCCCTCTACACTGTCCCATTAAACACTCCCAGGGCAGGTACAGCACGGGTTAGATACAGAGTAAAGCTCCCTCTACACTGTCCCATCAAACTCTCCCACGGCAGGTACAGCATGGGTTAGATACAGAGTAAAGCTCCCTCTACACTGTCCCGTCAAACACTCCCACGGCAGGTACAGCACGGGGTTAGATACAGAGTAAAGCTCCATCTACACTGTCCCATCAAACACTCCCAGGGCAGGTACAGCACGGGTTAGATACAAAGTAAAGCTGCCTCTACACTGTCCCATCAAACAATCCCAGGGCAGGTACAGGACGGGTTAGATGCAGAGGAAAGCTCCCTCTACACTGTCCCATCAAACACTCCCAGGGCAGGTACAGCACGGGTTAGATACAGAGTAAAACTCCCTCTACACTGTCCCATCAAACACTCCCAGGGCAGGTACAGCACGGGTTAGATTCAGTGTAAAGTTCCCTCTACACTGTCCCATCTTACACTCCCAGGGCAGGTACAGCACGGGTTAGATTCAGTGTAAAGTTCCCTCTACACTGTCCCATCTAACACTCCCAGGGCAGGTACAGCACGGGTTAGATACAGAGTAAAGCTCCCTCTGCACTGTCCCGTCAAACACTCCCAGGGCAGGTACAGCACGGGTTAGATACAGAGTAAAGCTCCCTCTACACTGTCCCATCAAACACTCCCAGGGCAGGTACAGCACAGGCTAGATACAGAGTAAAGCTCCCTCTACACTGTCCCGTCAAACACTCCCAGGGTCAGGTACAGCACGCGTTAGATACAGAGTAAAGGTCCCTCTGCACTGTCCCGTCAAACACTCCCAGGGCAGGTACAGCACGGGTTAGATACAGAGTAAAGGTCCCTCTACACTGTCCCATCAAACACTCCCAGGGCAGGTACAGCACAGGTTAGATACAGAGTAAAGTTCCCTCTGCACTGTCCCATCAAACACTCCCAGGGCAGGTACAGCCCAGGTTAGATACAGATTAAAGCTCCCTCTACACTGTCCCATCAAACACTCCCAGGGCAGGTACAGCACGGGTTAGATACAGAGTAAAGCTCCCTCTACACTGTCCCATCAAACACTCCCAGGACAGGTACAGCACGGTTTAGATACAGAGTAAAGCTCCCTCTACACTGTCCCATCAAACACTCCCAGGGCAGGTACAGCACGGGTTAGATACAGAGTAAAGCTCCCTCTGTACGGTCACATCAAACACTCCCAGGGCAGGTACAGCACGGGTTAGATACAGAGTAAAGCTCCCTCTACACTGTCCGGTCAAACACTCCCAGGGCAGGTACAGCACGGGTTGGATACAGAGTAAAGCTCCCTCTACACTGTCCCGTCAAACACTCCCAGGGCAGGTACAGCACGGGTTAGATACAGAGTAAAGCTCCCTCTACACTGTCCCATCAAACACTCCCAGGGCAGGTACAGCACGGGTTAGATACAAAGTAAAGCTCCCTCTACACTGTCCCATCAAACAATCCCAGGGCAGGTACAGGACGGGTTCGATGCAGAGTAAAGCTCCCTCTACACTGTCCCATCAAACACTCCCAGGGCAGGTACAGCACGGGTTAGATACAGATTAAAGCTCCCTCTACACTGTCCCCATCAAACATTCCCAGGGCAGGTACAGCACGGGTTAGATACAGAGTAAAACTCCCTCTACACTGTCCCATCAAACACTCCCAGGGCAGGTACAGCACGGGTTAGATTCAGTGTAAAGTTCCCTCTACACTGTCCCATCTAACACTCCCAGGGCAGGTACAGCACGGGTTAGATTCAGTGTAAAGTTCCCTCTACACTGTCCCATCTAACACTCCCAGGGCAGGTACAGCACGGGTTAGATACAGAGTAAAGCTCCCTCTGCACTGTCCCGTCAAACACTCCCAGGGCAGGTACAGCACGGGTTAGATACAGAGTAAAGCTCCCTCTACACTGTCCCATCAAACACTCCCAGGGCAGGTACAGCACAGGCTAGATACAGAGTAAAGCTCCCTCTACACTGTCCCGTCAAACACTCCCAGGGTCAGGTACAGCACGGGTTAGATACAGAGCAAAGCTCCCTCTACACTGTCCCATCAAACACTCCCAGGACAGGTACAGCACGGGTTAGATACAGAGTAAAGCTCCCTCTACACTGTCCCATCAAACACTCCCACGGCAGGTACAGCACGGGTTAGATACAGAGTAAATCTCCCTCTACACTGTCCCGTCAAAGACTCCCACGGCAGGTACAGCACGGGTTAGATACAGAGTAAAGCTCCCTCTACACTGTCCCGTCAAACACTCCCAGGGCAGGTACAGCACGGGTTGGATACAGAGTAAAGCTCCCTCTACACTGTCCCATCAAACACTCCCAGGGCAGGTACAGCACGGGTTAGATACAAAGTAAAGCTCCCTCTACACTGTCCCATCAAACAATCCCAGGGCAGGTACAGGACGGGTTCGATGCAGAGTAAAGCTCCCTCTGCACTGTCCCATCAAACACTCCCAGGGCAGGTACAGCACGGGTTAGATACAGAGTAAAGCTCCCTCTACACTGTCCCATCAAACACTCCCAGGGCAGGTACAGCACGGGTTAGATACAGAGTAAAGCTCCCTCTACACTGTCCCATCAAACACTCCCAGGGCAGGTACAGCCCGGGTTAGATACAGAGTAAAGCTCCCTCTACACTGTCCCATCAAATACTCCCAGGGCAGGTACAGCACGGGTTAGATACAGAGTAAAGCTCCCTCTACACTGTCCCATCAAACACTCCCAGGGCAGGTACAGCCCGGGTTAGATACAGAGTAAATGTCCCTCTGCACTGTCCCATCAAACACTCCCAGGGCAGGTACAGCACGGGTTAGATACAGAGTAAAGCTCCCTCTACACTGTCCCATCAAACACTCCCAGGCAGGTACAGCACGGGTTAGATACAGAGTAAAGCTCCCTCTACACTGTCCCGTCAAACACTCCCAGGGCAGGTACAGCACGGGTTAGATACAGAGTAAAGCTCCCTCTACACTGTCCCGTCAAACACTCCCAGGGCAGGTACAGCACGGGTTAGATACAGAGTAAAGCTCCCTCTACACTGTCCCGTCAAACACTCCCAGGGCAGGTACAGCATGGGTTAGATACAGAGTAAAGCTCCCTCTACACTGTCCCGTCAAACACTCCCAGGGCAGGTACAGCACGGGTTAGATACAGAGTAAAGCTCCCTCTACACTGTCCCATTAAACACTCCCAGGGCAGGTACAGCACGGGTTGGATACAGAGTAAAGCTCCCTCTACACTGTCCCATCAAACACTCTCACGGCAGGTACAGCACGGGTTAGATACAGAGTAAAGCTCCCTCTACACTGTCCCGTCAAACACTCCCACGGCAGGTACAGCACGGGTTAGATACAGAGTAAAGCTCCCTCTACACTGTCCCGTCAAACACTCCCAGGGCAGGTACAGCACGGGTTCGATACAGAGTAAAGCTCCCTCTACACTGTCCCATCAAACACTCCCAGGGCAGTTACAGCACGGGTTAGATACAAAGTAAAGCTCCCTCTACACTGTCCCATCAAACAATCCCAGGGCAGGTACAGGACGGGTTAGATGCAGAGTAAAGCTCCCTCTACACTGTCCCATCAAACACTCCCAGGGCAGGTACAGCACGGGTTAGATACAGAGTAAAGCTCCCTCTACACTGTCCCCATCAAACACTCCCAGGGCAGGTACAGCACGGGTTAGATACAGAGTAAAACTCCCGCTACACTGTCCCATCAAACACTCCCAGGGCAGGAACAGCACGGGTTAGATTCAGTGTAAAGTTCCCTCTACACTGTCCCATCTAACACTCCCAGGGCAGGTACAGCACGGGTTAGATACAGAGTAAAGCTCCCTCTACACTGTCCCATCAAACACTCCCAGGACAGGTACAGCACGGTTTAGATACAGAGTAAAGCTCCCTCTACACTGTCCCATCAAACACTCCCAGGGCAGGTACAGCACGGGTTAGATACAGAGTAAAGCTCCCTCTGTACGGTCACATCAAACACTCCCAGGGCAGGTACAGCACGGGTTAGATACAGAGTAAAGCTCCCTCTACACTGTCCGGTCAAACACTCCCAGGGCAAGTACGGCACGTGTTAGATACAGAGCAAAGCTCCCTCTACACTGTCCCGTCAAACACTCCCAGGACAGGTACAGCACGGGTTAGATACAGAGTAAAGCTCCCTCTACACTGTCCCGTCAAACACTCCCAGGGCAGGTACAGCACGGGTTAGATACAGAGTAAAGCTCCCTCTACACTGACCCATTAAACACTCCCAGGGCAGGTACAGCACGGGTTAGATACAGAGTAAAGCTCCCTCTACACTGTCCCATCAAACACTCCCACGGCAGGTACAGCACGGGTTAGATACAGAGTAAAGCTCCCTCTACACTGTCCCGTCAAACACTCCCACGGCAGGTACAGCACGGGTTAGATACAGAGGAAAGCTCCCTCTACACTGTCCCTTCAAACACTCCCAGGGCAGGTACAGCACGGGGTTAGATACAGAGTAAAGCTCCCTCTACACTGTCCCATCAAACACTCCCAGGGCAGGTACAGCACGGGTTAGATACAAAGTAAAGCTCCCTCTACACTGTCCTGTCAAACACTCCCAGGGTCAGGTACAGCACGCGTTAGATACAGAGTAAAGGTCCCTCTGCACTGTCCCGTCAAACACTCCCAGGGCAGGTACAGCACGGGTTAGATACAGAGTAAAGGTCCCTCTACACTGTCCCATCAAACACTCCCAGGGCAGCTACAGCACAGGTTAGATACAGAGTAAAGGTCCCTCTGCACTGTCCCATCAAACACTCCCAGGGCAGGTACAGCCCAGGTTAGATACAGAGTAAAGCTCCCTCTACACTGTCCCATCAAACACTCCCAGGGCAGGTACAGCACGGGTTAGATACAGAGTAAAGCTCCCTCTACACTGTCCCATCAAACACTCCCAGGACAGGTACAGCACGGTTTAGATACAGAGTAAAGCTCCCTCTACACTGTCCCATCAAACACTCCCAGGGCAGGTACAGCACGGGTTAGATACAGAGTAAAGCTCCCTCTGTACGGTCACATCAAACACTCCCAGGGCAGGTACAGCACGGGTTAGATACAGAGTAAAGCTCCCTCTACACTGTCCGGTCAAACACTCCCAGGGCAGGTACGGCACGGGTTAGATACAGAGTAAAGCTCCCTCTACACTGTCCCGTCAAACACTCCCAGGACAGGTACAGCACGGGTTAGATACAGAGTAAAGCTCCCTCTACACTGTCCCGTCAAACACTCCCAGGGCAGGTACAGCACGGGTTTGATACAGAGTAAAGCTCCCTCTACACTGTCCCATTAAACACTCCCAGGGCAGGTACAGCACGGGTTAGATACAGAGTAAAGCTCCCTCTACACTGTCCCATCAAACTCTCCCACGGCAGGTACAGCATGGGTTAGATACAGAGTAAAGCTCCCTCTACACTGTCCCGTCAAACACTCCCACGGCAAGTACAGCACGGGGTTAGATACAGAGTAAAGCTCCCTCTACACTGTCCCATCAAACACTCCCAGGGCAGGTACAGCACGGGTTAGATACAAAGTAAAGCTGCCTCTACACTGTCCCATCAAACAATCCCAGGGCAGGTACAGGACGGGTTAGATGCAGAGGAAAGCTCCCTCTACACTGTCCCATCAAACACTCCCAGGGCAGGTACAGCACGGGTTAGATACAGAGTAAAACTCCCTCTACACTGTCCCATCAAACACTCCCAGGGCAGGTACAGCACGGGTTAGATTCAGTGTAAAGTTCCCTCTACACTGTCCCATCTTACACTCCCAGGGCAGGTACAGCACGGGTTAGATTCAGCGTAAAGTTCCCTCTACACTGTCCCATCTAACACTCCCAGGGCAGGTACAGCACGGGTTAGATACAGAGTAAAGCTCCCTCTGCACTGTCCCGTCAAACACTCCCAGGGCAGGTACAGCACGGGTTAGATACAGAGTAAAGCTCCCTCTACACTGTCCCATCAAACACTCCCAGGGCAGGTACAGCACAGGCTAGATACAGAGTAAAGCTCCCTCTACACTGTCCCGTCAAACACTCCCAGGGTCAGGTACAGCACGCGTTAGATACAGAGTAAAGGTCCCTCTGCACTGTCCCGTCAAACACTCCCAGGGCAGGTACAGCACGGGTTAGATACAGAGTAAAGGTCCCTCTACACTGTCCCATCAAACACTCCCAGGGCAGGTACAGCACAGGTTAGATACAGAGTAAAGTTAACTCTGCACTGTCCCATCAAACACTCCCAGGGCAGGTACAGCCCAGGTTAGATACAGAGTAAAGCTCCCTCTACACTGTCCCATCAAACACTCCCAGGGCAGGTACAGCACGGGTTAGATACAGAGTAAAGCTCCCTCTACACTGTCCCATCAAACACTCCCAGGACAGGTACAGCACGGTTTAGATACAGAGTAAAGCTCCCTCTACACTGTCCCATCAAACACTCCCAGGGCAGGTACAGCACGGGTTAGATACAGAGTAAAGCTCCCTCTGTACGGTCACATCAAACACTCCCAGGGCAGGTACAGCACTGGTTAGATACAGAGTAAAGCTCCCTCTACACTGTCCGGTCAAACACTCCCAGGGCAGGTACAGCACGGGTTGGATACAGAGTAAAGCTCCCTCTACACTGTCCCGTCAAACACTCCCAGGGCAGGTACAGCACGGGTTAGATACAGAGTAAAGCTCCCTCTACACTGTCCCATCAAACACTCCCGGGGCAGGTACAGCACGGGTTAGATACCGAGTAAAGCTCCCTCTACACTGCCCCATCAAACACTCCCAGGGCAGGTACAGCCCGGGTTAGATACAGAGTAAAGGTCCCTCTGCACTGTCCCATCAAACACTCCCAGGGCAGGTACAGCACGGGTTAGATACAGAGTAAAGCTCCCTCTGTACGGTCACATCAAACACTCCCAGGGCAGGTACCAGCTTGCCATGAACAGAGGGACAACCAGTAAACTAAGACAAGAGTATATATAAACAAGGCGAAAATATATTTATAAACTCAGGGATATACCTGTTTATACACTGTATGAATGGAACCGCATTTATGTGTTCAACCATAAATGTATTTTGATGCTTTGGCAACATAAGATGTACCTTATCATGCCAATAAAGCGATTTGTATTGTATTGTATTGTATTGTACAGCACGGGTTAGATACAGAGTAAAGCTCCCTCTACACTGTCCCATGAAACACTCCCAGGGCAGGTACAGCACGGGTTAGATACAGAGTAAAGCTCCCTCTACACTGTCCCATCAAACACTCCCGGGTCAGGTACAGCACGGGTTAGATACAGAGTAAAGCTCCCTCTACACTGTCCCATCAAACACTCCCAGGCAGGTACAGCACGGGTTGGATACAGAGTAAAGCTCCCTCTACACTGTCCCGTCAAACACTCCCAGGGCAGGTACAGCACGGATTAGATACAGAGTAAAACTCCCTCTACACTGTCCCATCAAACACTCCCAGGGCAGGTACAGCACGGGTTAGATTCAGTGTAAAGTTCCCTCTACACTGTCCCATCTAACACTCCCAGGGCAGGTACAGCACGGGTTAGATACAGAGCAAAGCTCCCTCTACACTGTCCCATCAAACACTCCCAGGGCAGGTACAGCACGGGTTAGATACAGAGTAAAGCTCCCTCTACACTGTCCCATCAAACACTCCCAGGGCAGGTACAGCCCGGGTTAGATACAGAGTAAATGTCCCTCTGCACTGTCCCATCAAACACTCCCAGGGTAGGTACAGCACGGGTTAGATACAGAGTAAAGCTCCCTCTGTACGGTCCCATCAAACACTCCCAGGACAGGTACAGCACGGTTTAGATACAGAGTAAAGCTCCCTCTACACTGTCCCATCAAACACTCCCAGGGCAGGTACAGCACGGGTTAGATACAGAGTAAAGCTCCCTCTGTACGGTCACATCAAACACTCCCAGGGCAGGTACAGCACGGGTTAGATACAGAGTAAAGCTCCCTCTACACTGTCCGGTCAAACACTCCCAGGGCAAGTACGGCACGTGTTAGATACAGAGCAAAGCTCCCTCTACACTGTCCCGTCAAACACTCCCAGGACAGGTACAGCACGGGTTAGATACAGAGTAAAGCTCCCTCTACACTGTCCCGTCAAACACTCCCAGGGCAGGTACAGCACGGGTTAGATACAGAGTAAAGCTCCCTCTACACTGTCCCATTAAACACTCCCAGGGCAGGTACAGCACGGGTTAGATACAGAGTAAAGCTCCCTCTACACTGTCCCATCAAACACTCCCACGGCAGGTACAGCACGGGTTAGATACAGAGTAAAGCTCCCTCTACACTGTCCCGTCAAACACTCCCACGGCAGGTACAGCACGGGTTAGATACAGAGGAAAGCTCCCTCTACACTGTCCCGTCAAACACTCCCAGGGCAGGTACAGCACGGGGTTAGATACAGAGTAAAGCTCCCTCTACACTGTCCCATCAAACACTCCCAGGGCAGGTACAGCACGGGTTAGATACAAAGTAAAGCTCCCTCTACACTGTCCTGTCAAACACTCCCAGGGTCAGGTACAGCACGCGTTAGATACAGAGTAAAGGTCCCTCTGCACTGTCCCGTCAAACACTCCCAGGGCAGGTACAGCACGGGTTAGATACAGAGTAAAGGTCCCTCTACACTGTCCCATCAAACACTCCCAGGGCAGCTACAGCACAGGTTAGATACAGAGTAAAGGTCCCTCTGCACTGTCCCATCAAACACTCCCAGGGCAGGTACAGCCCAGGTTAGATACAGAGTAAAGCTCCCTCTACACTGTCCCATCAAACACTCCCAGGGCAGGTACAGCACGGGTTAGATACAGAGTAAAGCTCCCTCTACACTGTCCCATCAAACACTCCCAGGACAGGTACAGCACGGTTTAGATACAGAGTAAAGCTCCCTCTACACTGTCCCATCAAACACTCCCAGGGCAGGTACAGCACGGGTTAGATACAGAGTAAAGCTCCCTCTGTACGGTCACATCAAACACTCCCAGGGCAGGTACAGCACGGGTTAGATACAGAGTAAAGCTCCCTCTACACTGTCCGGTCAAACACTCCCAGGGCAGGTACGGCACGGGTTAGATACAGAGTAAAGCTCCCTCTACACTGTCCCGTCAAACACTCCCAGGACAGGTACAGCACGGGTTAGATACAGAGTAAAGCTCCCTCTACACTGTCCCGTCAAACACTCCCAGGGCAGGTACAGCACGGGTTTGATACAGAGTAAAGCTCCCTCTACACTGTCCCATTAAACACTCCCAGGGCAGGTACAGCACGGGTTAGATACAGAGTAAAGCTCCCTCTACACTGTCCCATCAAACTCTCCCACGGCAGGTACAGCATGGGTTAGATACAGAGTAAAGCTCCCTCTACACTGTCCCGTCAAACACTCCCACGGCAAGTACAGCACGGGGTTAGATACAGAGTAAAGCTCCCTCTACACTGTCCCATCAAACACTCCCAGGGCAGGTACAGCACGGGTTAGATACAAAGTAAAGCTGCCTCTACACTGTCCCATCAAACAATCCCAGGGCAGGTACAGGACGGGTTAGATGCAGAGGAAAGCTCCCTCTACACTGTCCCATCAAACACTCCCAGGGCAGGTACAGCACGGGTTAGATACAGAGTAAAACTCCCTCTACACTGTCCCATCAAACACTCCCAGGGCAGGTACAGCACGGGTTAGATTCAGTGTAAAGTTCCCTCTACACTGTCCCATCTTACACTCCCAGGGCAGGTACAGCACGGGTTAGATTCAGCGTAAAGTTCCCTCTACACTGTCCCATCTAACACTCCCAGGGCAGGTACAGCACGGGTTAGATACAGAGTAAAGCTCCCTCTGCACTGTCCCGTCAAACACTCCCAGGGCAGGTACAGCACGGGTTAGATACAGAGTAAAGCTCCCTCTACACTGTCCCATCAAACACTCCCAGGGCAGGTACAGCACAGGCTAGATACAGAGTAAAGCTCCCTCTACACTGTCCCGTCAAACACTCCCAGGGTCAGGTACAGCACGCGTTAGATACAGAGTAAAGGTCCCTCTGCACTGTCCCGTCAAACACTCCCAGGGCAGGTACAGCACGGGTTAGATACAGAGTAAAGGTCCCTCTACACTGTCCCATCAAACACTCCCAGGGCAGGTACAGCACAGGTTAGATACAGAGTAAAGTTCCCTCTGCACTGTCCCATCAAACACTCCCAGGGCAGGTACAGCCCAGGTTAGATACAGAGTAAAGCTCCCTCTACACTGTCCCATCAAACACTCCCAGGGCAGGTACAGCACGGGTTAGATACAGAGTAAAGCTCCCTCTACACTGTCCCATCAAACACTCCCAGGACAGGTACAGCACGGTTTAGATACAGAGTAAAGCTCCCTCTACACTGTCCCATCAAACACTCCCAGGGCAGGTACAGCACGGGTTAGATACAGAGTAAAGCTCCCTCTGTACGGTCACATCAAACACTCCCAGGGCAGGTACAGCACTGGTTAGATACAGAGTAAAGCTCCCTCTACACTGTCCGGTCAAACACTCCCAGGGCAGGTACAGCACGGGTTGGATACAGAGTAAAGCTCCCTCTACACTGTCCCGTCAAACACTCCCAGGGCAGGTACAGCACGGGTTAGATACAGAGTAAAGCTCCCTCTACACTGTCCCATCAAACACTCCCGGGGCAGGTACAGCACGGGTTAGATACCGAGTAAAGCTCCCTCTACACTGCCCCATCAAACACTCCCAGGGCAGGTACAGCCCGGGTTAGATACAGAGTAAAGGTCCCTCTGCACTGTCCCATCAAACACTCCCAGGGCAGGTACAGCACGGGTTAGATACAGAGTAAAGCTCCCTCTGTACGGTCACATCAAACACTCCCAGGGCAGGTACCAGCTTGCCATGAACAGAGGGACAACCAGTAAACTAAGACAAGAGTATATATAAACAAGGCGAAAATATATTTATAAACTCAGGGATATACCTGTTTATACACTGTATGAATGGAACCGCATTTATGTGTTCAACCATAAATGTATTTTGATGCTTTGGCAACATAAGATGTACCTTATCATGCCAATAAAGCGATTTGTATTGTATTGTATTGTATTGTACAGCACGGGTTAGATACAGAGTAAAGCTCCCTCTACACTGTCCCATGAAACACTCCCAGGGCAGGTACAGCACGGGTTAGATACAGAGTAAAGCTCCCTCTACACTGTCCCATCAAACACTCCCGGGTCAGGTACAGCACGGGTTAGATACAGAGTAAAGCTCCCTCTACACTGTCCCATCAAACACTCCCAGGCAGGTACAGCACGGGTTGGATACAGAGTAAAGCTCCCTCTACACTGTCCCGTCAAACACTCCCAGGGCAGGTACAGCACGGATTAGATACAGAGTAAAACTCCCTCTACACTGTCCCATCAAACACTCCCAGGGCAGGTACAGCACGGGTTAGATTCAGTGTAAAGTTCCCTCTACACTGTCCCATCTAACACTCCCAGGGCAGGTACAGCACGGGTTAGATACAGAGTAAAGCTCCCTCTACACTGTCCCATCAAACACTCCCAGGGCAGGTACAGCACGGGTTAGATACAGAGTAAAGCTCCCTCTACACTGTCCCATCAAACACTCCCAGGGCAGGTACAGCCCGGGTTAGATACAGAGTAAATGTCCCTCTGCACTGTCCCATCAAACACTCCCAGGGTAGGTACAGCACGGGTTAGATACAGAGTAAAGCTCCCTCTGTACGGTCCCGTCAAACACTCCCAGGGCAGGTACAGCACGGGTTAGATACAGAGTAAAGCTCCCTCTGTACGGTCACATCAAACACTCCCAGGGCAGGTACAGCACGGGTTAGATACAGAGTAAAGCTCCCTCTACACTGTCCCATGAAACACTCCCAGGGCAGGTACAGCACGGGTTAGATACAGAGTAAAGCTCCCTCTACACTGTCCCATCAAACACTCCCGGGTCAGGTACAGCACGGGTTAGATACAGAGTAAAGCTCCCTCTACACTGTCCCATCAAACACTCCCAGGCAGGTACAGCACGGGTTAGATACAGAGTAAAGCTCCCTCTACACTGCCCCGTCAAACACTCCCAGGGCAGGTACAGCACGGGTTAGATACAGAGTAAAACTCCCTCTACACTGTCCCGTCAAACACTCCCAGGGCAGGTACAGCACGGGTTAGATACAGAGTAAAGCTCCCTCTACACTGTCCCGTCATACACTCCCAGGGCAGGTACAGCACGGGTTAGATACAGAGTAAAGCTCCCTCTACACTGTCCCATTAAACACTCCCAGGGCAGGTACAGCACGGGTTGGATACAGAGTAAAGCTCCCTCTACACTGTCCCATCAAACACTCTCACGGCAGGTACAGCACGGGTTAGATACAGAGTAAAGCTCCCTCTACACTGTCCCGTCAAACACTCCCACGGCAGGTACAGCACGGGTTAGATACAGAGTAAAGCTCCCTCTACACTGTCCCGTCAAACACTCCCAGGGCAGGTACAGCACGGGTTAGATACAGAGTAAAGCTCCCTCTGCACTGTCCCATCAAACACTCGCAGGGCAGGTACAGCACGGGTTAGATACAAAGTAAAGCTCCCTCTACACTGTCCCATCAAACAATCCCAGGGCAGGTACAGGACGGGTTAGATGCAGAGTAAAGCTCCCTCTACACTGTCCCATCAAACACTCCCAGGGCAGGTACAGCACGGGTTAGATACAGAGTAAAGCTCCCTCTACACTGTCCCCATCAAACACTCCCAGGGCAGGTACAGCACGGGTTAGATACAGAGTAAAACTCCCTCTACACTGTCCCATCAAACACTCCCAGGGCAGGTACAGCACGGGTTAGATTCAGTGTAAAGTTCCCTCTACACTGTCCCATCTAACACTCCCAGGGCAGGTACAGCACGGGTTAGATTCAGTGTAAAGTTCCCTCTACACTGTCCCATCTAACACTCCCAGGGCAGGTACAGCACGGGTTAGATACAGAGTAAAGCTCCCTCTACACTGTCCCATCAAACACTCCCAGGGCAGGTACAGCACAGGCTAGATACAGAGTAAAGCTCCCTCTACACTGTCGCGTCAAACACTCCCAGGGTCAGGTACAGCACGCGTTAGATACAGAGTAAAGGTCCCTCTGCACTGTCCCGTCAAACACTCCCAGGGCAGGTACAGCACGGGTTAGATACAGAGCAAAGGTCCCTCTACACTGTCCCATCAAACACTCCCAGGGCAGGTACAGCACAGGTTAGATACAGAGTAAAGGTCCCTCTGCACTGTCCCATCAAACACTCCCAGGGCAGGTACAGCCCAGGTTAGAAACAGAGTAAAGCTCCCTCTACACTGTCCCATCAAACACTCCCAGGGCAGGTACAGCACGGGTTAGATACAGAGTAAAGCTCCCTCTACACTGTCCCAACAAACACTCCCAGGACAGGTACAGCACGGGTTAGATACAGAGTAAAGCTCCCTCTACACTGTCCCATCAAACACTCCCAGGGCAGGTACAGCACGGGTTAGATACAGAGTAAAGCTCCCTCAACACTGTCCCGTCAAAGACTCCCACGGCAGGTACAGCAAGGGTTAGATACAGAGTAAAGCTCCCTCTACACTGTCCCGTCAAACACTCCCAGGGCAGGTACAGCACGGGTTAGATACAGAGTAAAGCTCCCTCTACACTGTCCCATCAAACACTCCCAGGGCAGGTACAGCACGGGTTAGATACAAAGTAAAGCTCCCTCTACACTGTCCCATCAAACAATCCCAGGGCAGGTACAGGACGGGTTAGATGCAGAGTAAAGCTCCCTCTGCACTGTCCCATCAAACACTCCCAGGGCAGGTACAGCACGGGTTAGATACAGAGTAAAGCTCCCTCTACACTGTCCCCATCAAACACTCCCAGGGCAGGTACAGCACGGGTTAGATACAGAGTAAAACTCCCTCTACACTGTCCCATCAAACACTCCCAGGGCAGGTACAGCACGGGTTAGATTCAGTGTAAAGTTCCCTCTACACTGTCCCATCTAACACTCCCAGGGCAGGTACAGCACAGGTTAGATACAGAGTAAAGCTCCCTCTACACTGTCCCATCAAACACTCCCAGGGCAGGTGCAGCACGGGTTAGATGCAGAGTAATGCTCCCTCTACACTGTCCCATCAAACACTCCCAGGGCAGGTACAGCCCGGGTTAGATACAGAGTAAATGTCCCTCTGCACTGTCCCATCAAACGCTCCCAGGGTAGGTACAGCACGGGTTAGATACAGAGTAAAGCTCCCTCTGTACGGTCCCGTCAAACACTCCCAGGGCAGGTACAGCACGGGTTAGATACAGAGTAAAGCTCCCTCTGTACGGTCACATCAAACACTCCCAGGGCAGGTACAGCACGGGTTAGATACAGAGTAAAGCTCCCTCTACACTGTCCCATGAAACACTCCCAGGGCAGGTACAGCACGGGTTAGATACAGAGTAAAGCTCCCTCTACACTGTCCCATCAAACACTCCCGGGTCAGGTACAGCACGGGTTAGATACAGAGTAAAGCTCCCTCTACACTGTCCCATCAAACACTCCCAGGCAGGTACAGCACGGGTTAGATACAGAGTAAAGCTCCCTCTACACTGTCCCGTCAAACACTCCCAGGGCAGGTACAGCACGGGTTAGATACAGAGTAAAGCTCCCTCTACACTGTCCCGTCAAACACTCCCAGGGCAGGTACAGCACGGGTTAGATACAGAGTAAAGCTCCCTCTACACTGTCCCGTCAAACACTCCCAGGGCAGGTACAGCATGGGTTAGATACAGAGTAAAGCTCCCTGTACACTGTCCCGTCAAACACTCCCAGGGCAGGTACAGCACGGGTTAGATACAGAGTAAAGCTCCCTCTACACTGTCCCATTAAACACTCCCAGGGCAGGTACAGCACGGGTTGGATGCAGAGTAAAGCTCCCTCCACACTGTCCCATCAAACACTCTCACGGCAGGTACAGCACGGGTTAGATACAGAGTAAAGCTCCCTCTACACTGTCCCGTCAAACACTCCCACGGCAGGTACAGCACGGGTTAGATACAGAGTAAAGCTCCCTCTACACTGTCCCGTCAAACACTCCCAGGGCAGGTACAGCATGGGTTAGATACAGAGTAAAGCTCCCTCTACACTGTCCCATCAAACACTCCCAGGGCAGGTACAGCACGGGTTAGATACAAAGTAAAGCTCCCTCTACACTGTCCCATCAAACAATCCCAGGGCAGGTACAGGACGGGTTAGATGCAGAGTAAAGCTCCCTCTACACTGTCCCATCAAACACTCCCAGGGCAGGTACAGCACGGGTTAGATACAGAGTAAAGCTCCCTCTACACTGTCCCCATCAAACACTCCCAGGGCAGGTACAGCACGGGTTAGATACAGAGTAAAACTCCCTCTACACTGTCCCATCAAACACTCCCAGGGCAGGTACAGCACGGGTTAGATTCAGTGTAAAGTTCCCTCTACACTGTCCCATCTAACACTCCCAGGGCAGGTACAGCACGGGTTAGATTCAGTGTAAAGCTCCCTCTACACTGTCCCATCTCACACTCCCAGGGCAGGTACAGCACGGGTTAGATACAGAGTAAAGCTCCCTCTGCACTGTCCCGTCAAACACTCCCAGGGCAGGTACAGCACGGGTTAGATACAGAGTAAAGCTCCCTCTACACTGTCCCATCAAACACTCCCAGGGCAGGTACAGCACGGGTTAGATACAGAGTAAAGGTCCCTCTACACTGTCCCATCAAACACTCCCAGGGCAGGTACAGCACAGGTTAGATACAGAGTAAAGGTCCCTCTGCACTGTCCCATCAAACACTCCCAGGGCAGGTACAGCCCAGGTTAGATACAGAGTAAAGCTCCCTCTACACTGTCCCATCAAACACTCCCAGGGCAGGTACAGCACGGGTTAGATACAGAGTAAAGCTCCCTCTACACTGTCCCATCAAACACTCCCAGGACAGGTACAGCACGGTTTAGATACAGAGTAAAGCTCCCTCTACACTGTCCCATCAAACACTCCCAGGGCAGGTACAGCACGGGTTAGATACAGAGTAAAGCTCCCTCTGTACGGTCACATCAAACACTCCCAGGGCAGGTACAGCACGGGTTAGATACAGAGTAAAGCTCCCTCTACACTGTCCGGTCAAACACTCCCAGGGCAGGTACGGCACGTGTTAGATACAGAGTAAAGCTCCCTCTACACTGTCCCGTCAAACACTCCCAGGACAGGTACAGCACGGGTTAGATACAGAGTAAAGCTCCCTCTACACTGTCCCGTCAAACACTCCCAGGGCAGGTACAGCACGGGTTAGATACAGAGTAAAGCTCCCTCTACACTGTCCCATTAAACACTCCCAGGGCAGGTACAGCACGGGTTAGATACAGAGTAAAGCTCCCTCTACACTGTCCCATCAAACACTCCCACGGCAGGTACAGCACGGGTTAGATACAGAGTAAAGCTCCCTCTACACTGTCCCGTCAAACACTCCCACGGCAGGTAAAGCACGGGTTAGATACAGAGTAAAGCTCCCTCTACACTGTCCCGTCAAACACTCCCAGGGCAGGTACAGCACGGGGTTAGATACAGAGTAAAGCTCCCTCTACACTGTCCCATCAAACACTCCCAGGGCAGGTACAGCACGGGTTAGATACAGAGTAAAGCTCCCTCTGTACGGTCACATCATACACTCCCAGGGCAGGTACAGCACGGGTTAGATACAGAGTAAAGCTCCCTCTACACTGTCCGGTCAAACACTCCCAGGGCAGGTACGGCACGGGTTAGATACAGAGTAAAGCTCCCTCTACACTGTCCCGTCAAACACTCCCAGGACAGGTACAGCACGGGTTAGATACAGAGTAAAGCTCCCTCTACACTGTCCCGTCAAACACTCCCAGGGCAGGTACAGCACGGGTTAGATACAGAGTAAAGCTCCCTCTACACTGTCCCATTAAACACTCCCAGGGCAGGTACAGCACGGGTTAGATACAGAGTAAAGCTCCCTCTACACTGTCCCATCAAACACTCCCACGGCAGGTACAGCACGGGTTAGATACAGAGTAAAGCTCCCTCTACACTGTCCCGTCAAACACTCCCACGGCAGGTACAGCACGGGGTTAGATACAGAGTAAAGCTCCCTCTACACTGTCCCATCAAACACTTCCAGGGCAGGTACAGCACGGGTTAGATACAAAGTAAAACTGCCTCTACACTGTCCCATCAAACAATCCCAGGGCAGGTACAGGACGGGTTAGATGCAGAGTAAAGCTCCCTCTACACTGTCCCATCAAACACTCCCAGGGCAGGTACAGCACGGGTTAGATACAGAGTAAAACTCCCTCTACACTGTCCCATCAAACACTCCCAGGGCAGGTACAGCACGGGTTAGATTCAGTGTAAAGTTCCCTCTACACTGTCCCATCTTACACTCCCAGGGCAGGTACAGCACGGGTTAGATTCAGTGGAAAGTTCCCTCTACACTGTCCCATCTAACACTCCCAGGGCAGGTACAGCACGGGTTAGATACAGAGTAAAGCTCCCTCTGCACTGTCCCGTCAAACACTCCCAGGGCAGGTACAGCACGGGTTAGATACAGAGTAAAGCTCCCTCTACACTGTCCCATCAAACACTCCCAGGGCAGGTACAGCACAGGCTAGATACAGAGTAAAGCTCCCTCTACACTGTCCCGTCAAACACTCCCAGGGTCAGGTACAGCACGCGTTAGATACAGAGTAAAGGTCCCTCTGCACTGTCCCGTCAAACACTCCCAGGGCAGGTACAGCACGGGTTAGATACAGAGTAAAGGTCCCTCTACACTGTCCCATCAAACACTCCCAGGGCAGGTACAGCACAGGTTAGATACAGAGTAAAGTTCCCTCTGCACTGTCCCATCAAACACTCCCAGGGCAGGTACAGCCCAGGTTAGATACAGAGTAAAGCTCCCTCTACACTGTCCCATCAAACACTCCCAGGGCAGGTACAGCACGGGTTAGATACAGAGTAAAGCTCCCTCTACACTGTCCCATCAAACACTCCCAGGGCAGGTACAGCACTGGTTAGATACAGAGTAAAGCTCCCTCTGTACGGTCACATCAAACACTCCCAGGGCAGGTACAGCACGGGTTAGATACAGAGTAAAGCTCCCTCTACACTGTCCGGTCAAACACTCCCAGGGCAGGTACAGCACGGGTTAGATACAGAGTAAAGCTCCCTCTACACTGTCCCGTCAAACACTCCCAGGACAGGTACAGCACGGGTTAGATACAGAGTAAAGCTCCCTCTACACTGTCCCGTCAAACACTCCCAGGGCAGGTACAGCACGGGTTAGATACAGAGTAAAGCTCCCTCTACACTGTCCCATCAAACACTCCCGGGGCAGGTACAGCACGGGTTAGATACCGAGTAAAGCTCCCTCTACACTGCCCCATCAAACACTCCCAGGGCAGGTACAGCCCGGGTTAGATACAGAGTAAAGGTCCCTCTGCACTGTCCCATCAAACACTCCCAGGGTAGGTACAGCACGGGTTAGATACAGAGTAAAGCTCCCTCTGTACGGTCCCATCAAACCCTCCCAGGGCAGGTACAGCACGGGTTAGATACAGAGTAAAGCTCCCTCTGTACGGTCACATCAAACACTCCCAGGGCAGGTACAGCACGGGTTAGATACAGAGTAAAGCTACCTCTACACTGTCCCATGAAACACTCCCAGGGCAGGTACAGCACGGGTTAGATACAGAGTAAAGCTCCCTCTACACTGTCCCATCAAACACTCCCGGGTCAGGTACAGCACGGGTTAGATACAGAGTAAAGCTCCCTCTACACTGTCCCATCAAACACTCCCAGGCAGGTACAGCACGGGTTAGATACAGAGTAAAGCTCCCTCTACACTGTCCCGTCAAACACTCCCAGGGCAGGTACAGCACGGGTTAGATACAGAGTAAAGCTCCCTCTACACTGTCCCGTCAAACACTCCCAGGGCAGGTACAGCACGGGTTAGATACAGAGTAAAGCTCCCTCTACACTGTCCCATCAAACACTCCCAGGGCAGGTACAGCATGGGTTAGATACAGAGTAAAGCTCCCTCTGCACTGTCCCGTCAAACACTCCCAGGGCAGGTACAGCACGGGTTAGATACAGAGTAAAGCTCCCTCTACACTGTCCCATTAAACACTCCCAGGGCAGGTACAGCATGGGTTAGATACAGAGTAAAGCTCCCTCTACACTGTCCCATCAAACACTCCCACGGCAGGTACAGCACGGGTTAGATACAGAGTAAAGCTCCCTCTACACTGTCCCGTCAAACACTCCCACGGCAGGTACAGCACGGGTTAGATACAGAGTAAAGCTCCCTCTACACTGTCCCGTCAAACACTCCCAGGGCAGGTACAGCACGGGTTAGATACAGAGTAAAGCTCCCTCTACACTGTCCCATCAAACACTCCCAGGGCAGGTACAGCACGGGTTAGATACAAAGTAAAGCTCCCACTACACTGTCCCATCAAACAATCCCAGGGCAGGTACAGGACGGGTTAGATGCAGAGTAAATCTCCCTCTACACTGTCCCATCAAACACTCCCAGGGCAGGTACAGCACGGGTTAGATCCAGAGTAAAGCTCCCTCTACACTGTCCCCATCAAACACTCCCAGGGCAGGTACAGCACGGGTTAGATACAGAGTAAAACTCCCTCTACACTGTCCCATCAAACACTTCCAGGGCAGGTACAGCACGGGTTAGATTCAGTGTAAAGTTCCCTCTACACTGTCCCATCTAACACTCCCACGGCAGGTACAGCACGGGGTTAGATACAGAGTAAAGCTCCCTCTACACTGTCCCATCAAACACTTCCAGGGCAGGTACAGCACGGGTTAGATACAAAGTAAAACTGCCTCTACACTGTCCCATCAAACAATCCCAGGGCAGGTACAGGACGGGTTAGATGCAGAGTAAAGCTCCCTCTACACTGTCCCATCAAACACTCCCAGGGCAGGTACAGCACGGGTTAGATACAGAGTAAAACTCCCTCTACACTGTCCCATCAAACACTCCCAGGGCAGGTACAGCACGGGTTAGATTCAGTGTAAAGTTCCCTCTACACTGTCCCATCTTACACTCCCAGGGCAGGTACAGCACGGGTTAGATTCAGTGTAAAGTTCCCTCTACACTGTCCCATCTAACACTCCCAGGGCAGGTACAGCACGGGTTAGATACAGAGTAAAGCTCCCTCTGCACTGTCCCGTCAAACACTCCCAGGGCAGGTACAGCACGGGTTAGATACAGAGTAAAGCTCCCTCTACACTGTCCCATCAAACACTCCCAGGGCAGGTACAGCACAGGCTAGATACAGAGTAAAGCTCCCTCTACACTGTCCCGTCAAACACTCCCAGGGTCAGGTACAGCACGCGTTAGATACAGAGTAAAGGTCCCTCTGCACTGTCCCGTCAAACACTCCCAGGGCAGGTACAGCACGGGTTAGATACAGAGTAAAGGTCCCTCTACACTGTCCCATCAAACACTCCCAGGGCAGGTACAGCACAGGTTAGATACAGAGTAAAGTTCCCTCTGCACTGTCCCATCAAACACTCCCAGGGCAGGTACAGCCCAGGTTAGATACAGAGTAAAGCTCCCTCTACACTGTCCCATCAAACACTCCCAGGGCAGGTACAGCACGGGTTAGATACAGAGTAAAGCTCCCTCTACACTGTCCCATCAAACACTCCCAGGGCAGGTACAGCACTGGTTAGATACAGAGTAAAGCTCCCTCTGTACGGTCACATCAAACACTCCCAGGGCAGGTACAGCACGGGTTAGATACAGAGTAAAGCTCCCTCTACACTGTCCGGTCAAACACTCCCAGGGCAGGTACAGCACGGGTTAGATACAGAGTAAAGCTCCCTCTACACTGTCCCGTCAAACACTCCCAGGACAGGTACAGCACGGGTTAGATACAGAGTAAAGCTCCCTCTACACTGTCCCGTCAAACACTCCCAGGGCAGGTACAGCACGGGTTAGATACAGAGTAAAGCTCCCTCTACACTGTCCCATCAAACACTCCCGGGGCAGGTACAGCACGGGTTAGATACCGAGTAAAGCTCCCTCTACACTGCCCCATCAAACACTCCCAGGGCAGGTACAGCCCGGGTTAGATACAGAGTAAAGGTCCCTCTGCACTGTCCCATCAAACACTCCCAGGGTAGGTACAGCACGGGTTAGATACAGAGTAAAGCTCCCTCTGTACGGTCCCATCAAACCCTCCCAGGGCAGGTACAGCACGGGTTAGATACAGAGTAAAGCTCCCTCTGTACGGTCACATCAAACACTCCCAGGGCAGGTACAGCACGGGTTAGATACAGAGTAAAGCTCCCTCTACACTGTCCCATGAAACACTCCCAGGGCAGGTACAGCACGGGTTAGATACAGAGTAAAGCTCCCTCTACACTGTCCCATCAAACACTCCCGGGTCAGGTACAGCACGGGTTAGATACAGAGTAAAGCTCCCTCTACACTGTCCCATCAAACACTCCCAGGCAAGTACAGCACGGGTTAGATACAGAGTAAAGCTCCCTCTACACTGTCCCGTCAAACACTCCCAGGGCAGGTACAGCACGGGTTAGATACAGAGTAAAGCTCCCTCTACACTGTCCCGTCAAACACTCCCAGGGCAGGTACAGCACGGGTTAGATACAGAGTAAAGCTCCCTCTACACTGTCCCATCAAACACTCCCAGGGCAGGTACAGCATGGGTTAGATACAGAGTAAAGCTCCCTCTGCACTGTCCCGTCAAACACTCCCAGGGCAGGTACAGCACGGGTTAGATACAGAGTAAAGCTCCCTCTACACTGTCCCATTAAACACTCCCAGGGCAGGTACAGCATGGGTTAGATACAGAGTAAAGCTCCCTCTACACTGTCCCATCAAACACTCCCACGGCAGGTACAGCACGGGTTAGATACAGAGTAAAGCTCCCTCTACACTGTCCCGTCAAACACTCCCACGGCAGGTACAGCACGGGTTAGATACAGAGTAAAGCTCCCTCTACACTGTCCCGTCAAACACTCCCAGGGCAGGTACAGCACGGGTTAGATACAGAGTAAAGCTCCCTCTACACTGTCCCATCAAACACTCCCAGGGCAGGTACAGCACGGGTTAGATACAAAGTAAAGCTCCCACTACACTGTCCCATCAAACAATCCCAGGGCAGGTACAGGACGGGTTAGATGCAGAGTAAATCTCCCTCTACACTGTCCCATCAAACACTCCCAGGGCAGGTACAGCACGGGTTAGATCCAGAGTAAAGCTCCCTCTACACTGTCCCCATCAAACACTCCCAGGGCAGGTACAGCACGGGTTAGATACAGAGTAAAACTCCCTCTACACTGTCCCATCAAACACTTCCAGGGCAGGTACAGCACGGGTTAGATTCAGTGTAAAGTTCCCTCTACACTGTCCCATCTAACACTCCCAGGGCAGGTACAGCACGGGTTAGATACAGAGTAAAGCTCCCTCTACACTGTCCCATCAAACACTCCCAGGGCAGGTACAGCACGGGTTAGATACAGAGTAAAGCTCCCTCTACACTGTCCCATGAAACACTCCCAGGGCAGGTACAGCACGGGTTAGATACAGAGTAAAGCTCCCTCTACACTGTCCCATCAAACACTCCCAGGGCAGGTACAGCACGGGTTAGATACAGAGTAAAGCTCCCTCTACACTGTCCCATCAAACACTCCCAGGGCAGGTACAGTTCGGGTTAGATACAGAGTAAAGCTCCCTCTACACTGTCCCATCAAACACTCCCAGGGCAGGTACAGCACGGGTTAGATACAGAGTAAAGCTCCCTCTACACTGTCCCATCAAATACTCCCAGGGCAGGTACAGCACGGGTTAGATACAGAGTAAAGCTCCCTCTACACTGTCCCATCAAACACTCCCAGGGCAGGTACAGCACGGGGTTAGATACAGAGTAAAGCTCCCTCTACACAGCCAAAACTAAATTGTTGCAGGATTGATATTGAAGCCAAAATGTTACAAGAACTGACTAAAGCTCTTTATGACAGAGATGAGCGGATTCTAATCTTTGTTAAACGTAGGAACAGGAGTCGGCCCTCCGGCCCCTCGGGCCTGCTCTGCCATTCAGTTAGATCATGGCTGATCTGTACCTCAATTCCATTTTCCTGCCTTTACTCCAAATCCCGTGATGCCCTTACCCAACAAAAATCTATCCATCTCTGTCTTGAAAGCTCCAACTTACCCCCAGCATCCACAGCCTTTTGGGGAAGAGAGTTCCAAATTTCTACCACCCTTTGTGTGAAAAAGTGATTCCTGATTTCGCTCCTAAGTGGCCCAGTTCTAATTTTAAGATTACCTCCCCTTTTGTTCTTGATTCCTCCACCAGAGTGAATAGTTCCTCCGCGCCTACCCTATCGATTCCTTCTAACATTTTAAACACCTCGATTCGATCACCCCTCAATCTCCTATACTCAAGGGAATATGTGCTAAATTTATCCAACCCGTCTTCATAAGTTAATCTTTTAAGCCCTTGGGGATTCTGGTGAATCTGCGCTGCACCCCTTCCAAGGCCAGTGTATCCTTCCTGACGTGCGGTGCCCAGAACTGAACGCGGTTACTCCAGACGGGGTCTGACCAAAGCTCTGCACAACTGAAGCATCACTTCCTCCCCTCTAGACTTGACTATTCCAACGCACTCCTGCCCAGCCTCCCACATTCCACCCTACGTAAACTTGAGCTCAACCAAAGCACTGCTGCCCCCGT
This sequence comes from Somniosus microcephalus, assembly GCF_052327205.1. Classification (NCBI taxonomy): domain Eukaryota; kingdom Metazoa; phylum Chordata; class Chondrichthyes; order Squaliformes; family Somniosidae; genus Somniosus; species Somniosus microcephalus. Next base: position 83,773,977 of record NW_028225180.1, read on the forward strand.
GTCCTAACTCGCACCAAGTCCCGTTCACTCATCACCCCCTCTGCTCGCTGACCGACATTGGCTCCCGGTTAAGCAGCGCCTCCATTTCAAAATTCTCATCCTTGTTTGCAAATCCCTCCATGGCCTCCTCGCCCCCTTCCTATCTCTGTAATCTCCTCCAGCCCCACAACCCCCCAAGATATCTGCGCTCCTCTAATTCTGCCATCTTGAGGATCCCTGATTATAATCGCTCAACCTTTGATGGCCGTGCCTTCTGTTGCCTAGGCCCTACGCTCTGGAATTCCCTCCCTAAACCTCCCCGCCTCGCTACCTGTCTTTCCTTCTTTAAGATGCTCCTTAAAACCTACCTCTTTGACTAAGCTTTTGGCCACCTGCCCTAATTTATCCTTATGTGGATCGGTGTCAGATTTTTTTGTCTTAAAATACTCCTGTGCAGCGCCTTGGGATGTTTTATTACGTTAAAGGCGCTATATAAATACAGGTTGTTGTGTTCCAGCCCCCTTGAGCCAAAATAAATACAACAATCTTTAAACTTCAGGACCGTGACATTAGGGCTGTCACTTCTCCTACACAGTGCTGGGCTACTGCCAGGTTCTACCGTTGGACAGCAGCATTTACATCCTGATGGCTTCACACCCTCTGCTCCTCTGGTTTTGGACTCCTCTCCCTTCACTTCCCTCTTGGCTGTAGACTCTTCAACCATTTCGGCCCCTTGCATTGAAACATTCTACCTCAACCTCTTGTCTTCTTTAGAACCCGGCTCAAAAACATACTTTGTGAATCCTGCTTTCGGTCACCACTCCTATTCCTCTTCATTTCTTCGTTGCCCATATTGTTTTCCACCTCTGTGATTCACTTTAGGACATCTCACCGTATTTCACGACCTAATAGGTGAGAGGTGCCATTGGGTGCAGTGGCACTAAGCCATGCCAACCAGAGGGAGACAGATTTCATTCTTGGTCTGTCTGTGCTAAGTTAGCAAGTGAGGTGCTGCAATTGGCCCGAGCTTTACCTGGGCTAAGGGGGAGGGGGGAAAATCAGCTGGACTTCATGCTCGTAAGCACTATCCTGCTGGAAGGTACGCAGACATTGGGCGAGGGTCACCTGCTCAGCTTTGGCTCTGATGCCATCCACAGTGGAATAGGCTGAGAACGTTCACCGTCTGGGGCACTTCAGCAAGGTACCAGAGGACGGTCGACCTTCATCCGAGCCTACCCCAGGGCATCAGCGCCTACAGAAGAAGAGAAGAAACGAGAAAGAGAATTGGGCAAAAAAATGACTATGTGGAGAAATGGAAATCCTTTCTGACGCCACTGACACCCTGCCCCACGTGGTAGAGCTACACCACAGACAAACACACTCCGGTTGAGTTGCTATCTGCCCAGCCAGCAAGATCTGGATGCAGCAGTGAGCTTCAGAGCACATGTGTCACTCTCGAGTCTTAAATTTAAGCAACACTGGAAGTGCACAGCGGGTTAGTCGATGTCTGAAAGAGAAAGAGAGGTTAATGGTTCAGGTGGTGACCTTCCATCAGAACATGTTCAGCGTTTTATTTATTGTTTCAGGTTTCTAGCTTGCTTACTTTTCCCTAAAATGTCACGAACAGGTTCAGAAACACAGACACCCACGCACATACAGAAACACTCACAGACTCTGCAATTTGCAGGAACTCACACACACATCCATTTTGAAAGATGTGCGGCCTGGGAGTGTCAATTTTTGGTGATGCCCCTTCCTGGCTGTGCGGCCATGTTTGATGAGGACAATCCAACAGGAAGAAGTGAAGCCAAGGCCCCAGAAATCCGGGTCCCCGTTGAAGCGTATAAAATTCTGACAGGGCTAGACAGACTGAATGCAGGGAGGATGTTTCCCCTGGCTGGGGGGTCTCGAACGAGGGGTCACAGTCTCAGGATACGGGGTAGGACATTTAGGACTGAGATGAGGAGAAATCTCTTCACTCAGAGGGTGGTGAACCTGTGGAATTCTCTACCACAGAAGGCTGTGGAGACCAAGTCACTGAATATATTTAAGTAGGAGATAGATAGTGATGCGCTATCAATTACTCATAAAAGACGGAGAGTTAGGAGAGTAACTAAAGGCTTTTATTAGCAAAGAACAGAGCATGCCTCTCGTGGTTGACTGGGTTCCAAGAAGGCAGGGGGCTGCAGGGCAATCACCTTTGTACCTGGGCCTGTGGGTGGAGCCAGGGGCGGAGCCAGCAGAGACATGCTGAGGCATGCATAGGTACAACAGTGTGCAACAACAACAACAACAGCGAACAACAATAACAGTGGTTTACCACAGATAGATTTATAGACACAGAAGGCATCAAGGGGTATGGGGAGAGAGCGGGAATATGGTATTGAGATAGAGGATCAGCCATGATCATATTGAATGGCGGAGCAGGCTCGAAGGGCCGAATGGCCTATTTCAGCTCCTATTTTTCTATGTTTCTTTCTAGAAAATAATCAAAAAGGCTAGTGGAATGCTGGCCTTTTATCTGGAGGACTAGAATACAAGGGGGTAGAAGTTATGCTGCAGCTGTACAAAGCCCTGGTTAGGCCACACCTGGAGCACTGTGAGCAGTTCTGGGCACCGCACCTTAGGAAGGATATATTGGCCTTGGAGGGAGTGCAGCGTAGGTTTACCAGAATGATACCCGGATTCCAAGGGTTAAATTACGAGGAGAGATTACACAAACTAGGGTTGTATTCCCCAGAATTTAGAAGGTTAAGGGGTGATCTGATTGAAGTTTTCAAGATGTTAAGGGGAACAGATAGGGTAGAGAGAGAGAAACTATTTCTACTGGTTGAGGATTCTAGGACTCGGGGGCAGAGTCTAAAAATTAGAGCCAGACCTTTCAGGAGTGAAATTAGGAAACACTTCTACACACAAAGGGTAGTAGAAGTTTGGAACTCTCTTCCGCAAATGGCAATTGGTGCTAGATCAATTGTTAATTTTAAATTGGAGATTGATAGCTTTTTGTTAACCAAAGGTATTAAGGGATACGGGCCAAAGTGAGTATATGGAGTTAGGTCGCAGATCAGCCATGATCTCATTGAATGGCGGAACAGGCTCGAGGGGCTGAATGGCCTCCTCCTGTTCCTGTGTAACAGGCTCGAGGGGCTGAATGGCCTCCTCCTGTTCCTGTGTAACAGGCTCGAGGAGCTGAATGGCCTCCTCCTTTTCCTGTGTGACGAGCTCAAGGGGCTGAATGGCCTCCTCCTGTTCCTGTGTAACAGGCTCGAGGGGCTGAATGGCCTCCTCCTGTTCCTGTGTAACAAGCTCGAGGGGGCTGAATGGCCTCCTTCTGTTCCTGTTTAACAGGATCGAGGGGGCTGAATGGCCTCCTCCTGTTCCTGTGTGACAGGCTCGAGGGGCTGAATGGCCTCCTCCTGTTGCTGTGTAACAGGCTCGAGGGGCTGAATGGCCTCCTCCTGTTCCTGTGTGACAAGCTCAGGGGGCTGAATGGCCTCCTCCTGTTCCTGTGTGACAGGCTAGAGGGGCTGAATGGCCTCCTCCTGTTCCTGTGTAACAGACTCGAGGGGCTGAATGGCCTCCTCCTGTTCCTGTGTAACAGGCTCGAGGAGCTGAATGGCCACCTCCTGTTCCTGTGTAACAGGCTCGAGGAGCTGAATGGCCTCCTCCTGTTCCTGTGTAACAGGCTCGAGGAGCTGAATGGCCTCCTCCTGTTCCTGTGTGACGAGCTCAAGGGGCTGAATGGCCTCCTCCTGTTCCTGTGTAACAGGCTCGAGGGGGCTGAATGGCCTCCTCCTGTTCCTATGTAACAGGCTCGAGGGGCTGAATGGCCTCCTGTTCCTGTGTAACAAGCTCGAGGGGGCTGAATGGCCTCCTCCTGTTCCTGTGTGACAGGCTCGAGGGGGCTGAATGGCCTCCTCCTGTTCCTGTGTGACAGGCTCGAGGGGCTGAATGGCCTCCTCCTGTTCCTGTGTTCCTTTCCAGTACTGAGAGTGTCTCTCCCTAACACACTAACTTATCTTTTCTCTTTTTCAGATTTGGGGATGTCCTTTCTCCCTTCCTCTATTTTTCTTTATTTTTATATCCTTTCACTTTCTTCCTCTGTCTCATCTATTCCTCCCTTCCTTTGACCTTTCCCCCTCCCTCCCTGTCCTTTCCTTTCCGCGCTCTCTCTCTCTCTCTCTCTGTTCTTTCCCTTACTCCCTTGCTCTGGCTTCTCCACTCTTTCTCAGTCCTTCCCATCGTGTACTTTTCCCTTCTCTCTGTTTCGCTCTCACACGCAGGGAAATGTGAGGTTATTCACTTTGGTAGGAAGAATAGAAAAACAGAATATTTTTTAAATGGTGAGCAACTTTCCAATGTTGGTGTTCAGTGAGATTTGGGTGTCCTCGTGCAAGAAATACTGAAAGCTAGCATGCAGGTACAACAAGCAATAAGGAAGGCAAATGGCATGTTGGCCTTTATTGCAAGGGGTTGGAGAATAAGAGTAAGGAAGTCTTGCTACAATTGTACAGGGCCTTGGTGAGACCACACCTGGAGTACTGTGCACAGTTTTGGTCTCCTTATCTAAGGAAGGATATACTTGCCTTGGAGGTGGTGCAACGAAGATTCACTAGATTGATTCCTGGGCTGAGAGGACTGTCCTATGAGGAGAGATTGAGTAGATTGGGCCGATACTCTCTGGAGTTTAGAAGAATGAGAGGTGATCTCATTGAAACATACAAGATTGTGAAGGGGGATTGACAGGGTAGATGCTGAGAGGTTGTTTCCCCTGGCTGGAGGGTCTAGAACTAGGGGGCATAGTCTCAGGATAAGGAATCGGCCATTTAAGACTGAGATGAAGAGGAATTTCTTCACTCGGAGGGTTGTGAATCTTTGGAATTCTCTGCCCGAGAGGGCTGTGCATGCTGAGTATTTGAGTAGATTCAAGGCTAAGATAGATAGATTTTTGGACTCTAGTGGAATCAAGGGTTATGGAGATCGGGCAGGAAAGTGGAGTTGAGTTTGATGATCAGCCATGATCTTATTGAATGGTGGAGCAGGCTCGAGGGGCCATATGGCCTACTCCTGCTCTTAATTCTTATGTTCTTATGAAAGGGTGGTGGAGGCATTTAAAAAGTACTTGGATCTGCACTTGAAGTGCCGTAACCTACAGGGCTACGGACCAAGAGCTGGAAAGTGGGATTAGGCTGGAGAGCTCTTTTTCGGATGGCGCGGACACGATGGGCCAAATGGCCTCCTTCTGTGCCGTAAATGTCGATGACCGGGCAGCACGGTGGCATAGTGGTTAGCACTGTTGCCTCACAGCGCCAGGGACCCGGGTTCGAATCCGGCCTCGGGCGACTGTCTGTGTGGAGTTTGCACATTCTCCCCGTGTTTGCGTGGGTTTCCTCCGGGTGCTCCGGTTTCCTCCCACAGTCCAAAGATGTGCGGGTTAGGTTGATTGGCTATGATAAAATTGACCCTTAGTGTTAGGGGGATTAAATACGTGGGGTTACGGGGATCGGGTGGGATATGTGTCGGTGCAGGCTCGATGGGCCGAAATGGCCTCTATCTGCACTGTGGGGTTTCTGTGATTCTGTGATTCTGTGATTCTGTTCTATTGTATTACTAATACTGAGCAGCAGAGACTCTGCTATTGCTTCCCGTGCTCACTGGTGTATATTGTGCAGACGTTGCCTGCGTTACGTATAAATGTAATTATTTTACGCTTGCACTGTGCACATTCCCTGTCTGGGAATCTAGCGACACAGCCATGTGTGCTCGCCAATCCCATTCCTCAGCAATACCGTGAAGCACTCGCAGCTACAGATGGTGATTTGAGGTTTGTTGACATTATCTGTCCACGCTCTTCTGAGAATTTGGGTAAGCAATTAGGAAGAAGAGTTGAATCAGCTGGTCTGTATCGCCTGATTAACCCTGTGATGGCTGTAGTGCCATTTTTCCAAAAAGTAAAGTGCATGAACAACAAGAACAACTTGTATTTATATAGCGCCTTTAACGCAGTAAAACCTCCCAAGGCGCTGGACTGGAGTATTATCAGACAACAAATTTGACACCGAGCCACTTAAGGATAAATTAGGCCAGATGACCAAAAGCTTAGTCAAAGAGGTCGGTTTTAAGGAGCGTCTTAAAGGAGGAGAGAGAGGCGGAGAGGTTTAGGGAGGGAATTCCAGAGCTTAGGGCCCAGGCAACAGAAGGCATGGCCACCAATGGTTGAGCGATTATAATCAGGGTTGCTCAAGAGGGCAGAATTGGAGGAGCGCAGATATCTTGGGGGGTTGTGGGGCTGAAGGAGTTTAGTTTTAATTTAGTGAGAGGCTATGTTGTGAATTTTGATGGTCTTTTTTTTCCCCAAATCATTCTCGACATATTGGCCTCGCTGGCAAGGCCAGCATTTATTGCCCATCCCTAGTTGCCCTTGAGAAGGTGGTGGTGAGCCGCCTTCATGAACCGCTGCAGCCCGTGCGCGGAAGGTGCTCTCACAGTGCTGTTAGGGAGGGAATTCCTAGCGTCAAAGGAACAGCGATATATGTCCAAGTCGGGATGGCGTGTGACTTGGAGGGGGACTTGGAGGTGGTGGTGTTCCCGTGCACCTGCAGCCCTTGTCCTTCTAGGTGGAAGAGGTCGCGGGTTTGGGAGGTGCTGCCGAAGAAATCTTGTCGATTTGCTGCAGTGCATCCTGTAGGTAATACACATTGCAGGCCACGGTGTGCCGGTGGTGGAGGGAAAGGATGTTTAAGCTGGTGGACGGGGCGCCAATGAAGTGGGCTGCTTTGCCCTGGATGCTGTCGCTACTTCTTGACTTGACTTTCTGATCTGTGCCTTGTAGGTGGTGGAAAGGCTTTGGGGAGTCAGGAGGTAAGCCACTCACTGCCCAATATCTATCCATCTCAGCCTTAAATATACTCAACGATTCAGCATCCACAGCCCTCTGGGGTAGAAAATTCCAAAGATTCACAACCCTCTGAGTGAAGAAATTCCTCCTCATCTCAGTCCTAAATAGCCGACCCCTTATCCCGAGACTGTGACCCCTGGTTCTAGACTCTCCAGCCAGGGGACACAACCTCTCTGCATCTACCCTGTCAATCCCCCCTCAGAATCTTATATGTTTCAATGAGATCACCGCTCATTCTTCTAAACTCCAGAGAGTATAGGCCCAATCGACTCACTCTCTCCTCATAGGACAGTCCTCTCATCCCAGGGATCGATCTAGTGAATCTTCGTTGCACCACCTCCAAGACAAGTACATCCTTCCTTAGGTAAGGAGACCAAAACTGTGCACAGTACTCCAGGTGTGGTCTCACCAAAGCCCTGTACAATTGTAGCAAGATCTCTTCACTCCAACCCCCTTGCAATAAAGGCCAACATGCTATTTGCCTTCCTAATTGCTTGCTATACCTGCATGCTAACTCTCTTTACACATGCCACCTACACTGGCTCCCTATTCCTAAAATACTGAATTTTAAATCCTTGTCCTTATCTACAAATTCTTCCATTGTGTTGCCCACCCTACCTTTGCAACCTTCTCTGGCCTTTTGTCTCCTCCTGTGCCCACAGAGTCTAGTCTCATGTGCATCCCCTCTCCCTCCACTTCACAACTGCTGGCCGAGCCTTCAGTTGTCTCTGCTTTCTGGACCTCCTTCTCCGGAATGCTTTTCTGCCTCTCTCCCTGCCCTTTCAGAACCTTCTCAAAACCTATCTCTTCAACCTAGTTTTCAGTTACCTCTCCTAACTCTTTCACAAAGGCTCATTGTCTACTTTGTAACATTCAAAAGAGAATTGGATAAATACTTAAAGGAGAAAAAAGGGCTTTGGGGAAAGAGCAGGGGTGTGGGACTAATTGGATAGCTCTACCAAAGAGCTGGCACAGGCACGATGGGCCAAACGGCCTCCTTCTGTGCTGTATAATTCTATGCTTCACTTCATTGCAACATTTTTTACATTAAAAGTGCTATATAAATGCGAATTGTTGTGTGAGCCTACACAGGGAGTGCTAGCTGGCTATTTGAACAGGGGATTGTTGAAAAGCGATCAGGAGTGGAAGCTGTCCTTGTTTGATTTAGGGAGCTCCCTCTACTGCCCTTCCCTCCCAGGATAAGATCAATGAACTCAGTACACACTGGGAAAGTATCCACATGGCTGTCTCTGACAAGATACCAAAGTTTCCTTCACATGACATTGCCAAGAGCAATAAGGAGCTGTGTTCCTAGGCGACAATATTTTAATTCAGCTCCGAAACAACAGCTCACTTAATGCAGTGCTTGCCTAGGTCATGGAGTTTACGCCCATTCTTCCAGTTCTCTACGCTGAATCTTTGGAATTCGCTGCCCCAGAGGGCTGTGGAGGCTCAGTCGTTGAGTATATTCAAGACAGAGATCGATAGATTTTTGGATACTAAGGGAGCCAAGGGATATGGGGATAGTGCGGGAAGGTGGAGTTGAGGTAGAAGATCAGCCATGATCTTATTGAATGGCGGAGCAGGCTTGAAGGGCCGAATGGCCTACTTCTGTTCCTATTTCTTATGTTCTTATGTTGTGATTCCTCAATGGTTTGGAAATTACGCTGTGAGATAATAGTGGACAAATACTACGGCCCCGATTTTCTCCCAGCCGTCGGGCGGGTTTTCAGGCGTGTGGGCGGGGAAAATTGCAAAAACAGGGGGTCGCGACCCCCCCCCCACCGCCTGATTCCCCGCCCTGTCCGACTTTCGGACCGCCGTTTCTCTCTGACCCGAATCAGTCCCGCCCGCCGCTGGCGGGACTGGCCGTCAGGATCCTAATCAGCAATTATTGGCATGTTTAATGCCATTTTAAGGGGCCCTTGCTATTTTCAAGGGTTTCCCACGCTAAACACGCCTGCGGGGAACCCCACTGATGAAACCTGGCGTGAAGCATCCCGGCTTGCTTGCTCTCAGCTGCAGGTCATTCGGGAAAGCTGAGATTTAATCGGAGAGCATTTGTATGTTGAAGGACCTTGTTGTTGCAGGCTTGGAGCTACTTGTTCAAGGCTTAGGCACAGCTGTGGAAGGTTGGAGCCTCACACGCTTCTCCAATGTGAGCTCCTGGGAAGACCCTCTCACCACCCTCACTCAGCGCTTCCTCAGCGGAGGCATCTACCAGAAGCATGGGACGCCTTTTTTTCCTTCCCTTCTTGCCATTAGAGGATCTCCAGCAGCAGAGGCGGCAGCAGCAGAACCAGGAACAGCAGGATCAGCAACAGGAGCACCAGGCTGCTGCTCACTCACCTGAAGCTGCACAGGCCAGAAGGGGCCAACGCTTAGAAGTGGCTTGAGAGCACCTTGCTGCGCATTAGGAGGCCATGGGGACCCGTATCTGCACTGGCAGTCCTACTCAGAAGGACTTCCATGAAGGTCTGGTTTCTCTGTTCAATAGATGGCCATTGCTCCTCAAGAGATGTCATCCTCTTATGAGCACTCACCATGTTTTTCATACCCTGGCGACTTATCTCCTCCATGGAGGTTGCCAACCTTTCCATGGTGATGTGTTCATGTGCCAATGACTCCACAAAGGCTCTGCTCATGGTCGCTATGGACTCCTCCATTCGCTCCACACTCGCAGCGACCCTGGAGACAAAACCTGCCAGAGACTCCTGCATCTGTGCATGGAGATCCATCACCTCTTCTCTTGTGGATGGACCCAGAGGCAGAGGGTCGACATGCAGCGCAGCTGAGCTGAGCTGGCAGAGTCCTGCGCCCTCCGACGAGGACTCTCCACTGCTGTCCCTGTCTCCAGAATCTGCTGAGGCTCACTTGTGAGCTGTGAAACACCAGGTGACAACACTACTAACGAAGGTTCCCCCGAGGTGTGAGTGTCTGCGCTGGTGCTGGGTGCGCTTACTTCTGCTGACGCTGCGCCCTCAGAGGTTGGAGCTTCCTCTGAGGAGTCTGGCTGCACAGCCTCTTCCTCCTCCACAGTGGGGACGGGGGCTCTGGATGGTCCTGTGGGGGAGTAGAGGAAGGAGTTAGAGATGTGATGCCAAGGTTACATGCACATTGGAGTTGGCAGATGTTCATAAGTCCAAATGATGCAGCTTCAGAATCATAACAGCGACTCATGCTATGTCAATGAGAGAGATGGCAAACTATTCTGTCACCAGCTTGCGGGACTGCCCCCATCTCTCCTTCCCCAACTTCCGCGGCCACATCAGCCCCAACAATTTTCCAACACTCCTTCCTCCCAGGGGGTCAGGTGGGCTACTGAGGGTGGGCCTCCTCCAGTCCTGGCTCGCTCTCTGTTGTTGTGAGTTCTCTTTTCCTGCAATGAGGGAGACAAGTGGAGTTTGAGTGAGAAGGAAGGAGTGAGTGCAGAGATTGCATAGCATAGATACTTAGAGGGAGACAAAGATGGTGTGAGGCTGCAAGACCAAGGGCCCTCCCTGTGTGTTGTCAGCTGTGTTCAAAGCATCAGAGTGAGAGGGAGTGTGAGGGCTGCATGGTGGAATAGTTATGTGAATGTGAGCATAGAGAGAGATGAAATGTGTAAAGGTGCATGGATGTGACTGTGAAGTGGGATGTGGAGGCAGAGAGTGCTAAAGCTGAGTGCTGGTGGGGAAAGGCAATGGGGATCAGGCTGAAGGTGTTGGAAACTTCATTCTTACTTTTCCTGTACAGTGAAGGTCATGGAATCGTTTCCGACACTGTATCCAGGTTCTTCTGGTGACTCCCAGCGAGTTGACATCTGCTGACACCTGCATCCATGCAGCCTTGGTCTCAGTGGGAGGCCTCTTCCTACCTGACCTAGGGAAGAGGACTTCCCTGTGGGCCCTAACCCCATCCAATAATGCCTGCAGTGAAGCTTCGTCGAATTTGGAAGCAGCTCGGGGTCTGGCACTGGCCACAGCTGCTGCAGGCTCCTCTGCCATCCTGGATGGTTCGTTTGGAAGCCAACAGAGGAAGCAATGCTTGCTGTGGACCTTGAAAGCACCACGAATGATGACATCATACTGTGGGGCTTTCTGACTGAAAATAGTCAATTAGCAAGGGTTCCCACATGCTGGAACTTAATTGGCCACTTGAGGGAAAATTGCGTGCAGCTGGCTGACCCATTTTTTTTCGGGTCGGAACCTGACATTCGGGGAACCCGAAAATTTCCCGCACGATCCAGAAAATCGGGCCCTACATGTTTGTCTTAAATTCCTTTATCCACTGTTTTACCGGAGGCGTTAACCCATTAAAAATGAATCGTGCTAAAATAGCAGACAGTAGAATTTCAGCTGAAGATTTCAAGTTCATACACTAGTGCCCTGCAGCACCATTTCAAGGATGATCTTTCACAGCTCTTTCAGAAGCAAGGTGTTTTCCCTGAAGATATCAGAAAGAACCTCTTTACTCAGAGTGGCAACTGTTTGAAATAATGTGCCAAGGTAGTTGAGGCAAAAACATTCTGGTTGTTCAAAATATAATTGTTGGATGCTAAGATGGGAGGAGTTAGGTCCTCGAAGGATGAGCTTTGATGGGCCAAATGGTCTTTTCTTATCATTGGCTTATTTTGTCTTCTTAAAGAGTGAGGGTAAAATTAGATGGCAAGTCAGCCTGTTGTGCAGCTTGAGTGACCAGTAATTGAGAATTTGTGTGCCTTCAACCCTGTCCTTGCTGATCTACACTGGCTCTTGGTCCCGCTCTCTCTCTCTCTCTCATATATAATATATATATATATATAGGAACAGGAGGCGGCCATTCGGCCCCTCGAGCCTGGTCCGCCATTCAGTTAGATCATGACTGATCTGTGTATCTTAACTCCATCTACCCGCCTTGATTGCATATCCCGTAATACCTTTGCCTAACACAAATCTATCCATATCAGTATTGAATTTTTCAATTGACCGCCCCAGCCTCAACAGCTTTTTGGGGAAGAGAGTCCCAGATTTCCACTCCCCTTTGTGTGATGAAGTGCTTCCTGACATCACCCCTGAATGGCCTGGCTCTAATTTTAAGGTTATGTCCCCTTGTTCTGGACACCTACACCAGAGGAAAGTGGAGTGGGACTAATTGGAGAGCTCTTTCAAAGAGCCGGCACAGGAATGAAGGACCGAATGGCCTCATTCTGTGCTGTATGTTTCTAAATATTTTAATAAATATTCTACAAAAAACAAGTTTTGCCTGCAAGACCACTATACTTGGTCCATTTCTCTTTATCTACCCAGTCAAATACTTTAAACATCTTAAATATGTAAAATTCTATCATTCTATGGTTCTAAATATAAAGAAAGACTTTCATTTATATAGCGCCTTTGATGACCACTGGATGTCCTAAAGCACTTTACAGCCTATGAAGTACTTTTGAAGTGTAGTCACTGTGGTAATGTAGGAAAAGCAGCAGCCAATTTGCGCACAGCAAGCTTCCACAAACTGCAATGTGATAATAACCAGATCGTCTGTTTTAGTGAATGTTGATTGAGGGATAAATATTGGCCCCAGGGAGAACTTCCCTGTTCTTCTTTGAAATAGTGCCGTGGGATCGTTCACGTCCACCTGAGAGGGCAGACGGGGCTTCGGTTTATAACGTCTCATCCGAAAGACGGCGCCTCCGACAGCGCAGGGCTCCCTCAGCACTGGCACTGGAGTGTCTGTGCTCAAGTCTTCGGGGGCGAGGACTCGAACCCATGACCTTCGGAGTCCGAGGCGAGAGAGAGTGCTACCCCACTGAGCCGCAACTGACACTTGAAATAATCACACCTTGCATCCGTAAAGCACCTTTAGTACAATAAGAGGTCTTAATACAGTGGGATGTGCACATTTGAGTGGGAATTGTGCCCTGTCTATAGGCAATAATTGGCAATGGTTGATCACAGTGTCAGCTGTGGCTTAGTGGGTAGCATGCTTGCTGCTAAATCAGAAGGTTGTGGGTTCAAACCTCATTCCATGGGACTTTGAGCCCATAAATTCTAGGCTGACACTGAGGGAGTGCTGCATTGTCAGAGGTGCTGTCTTTCGGATGAGATGTTAAACTGAGGAATCTGTCTGCTCTTTCAGCTGGTCGTAAAAGATCCTACGCAGGGGAGTGGTGTCCTGGGGCCAATATTTATCATTCCAACATAACCAACAAATTATCTGGTCATTATCACATTGCTGTTGGTGGGAGCTTGCTGTGCGCAAATTGGCTGCCACGTTTCCCACAATTACAACAGTGACTCCACTTCAAAAAGTACTTCATTGGCTGTAAAGTGCTTTGAGACGCTATATAAATGCAAGTCTTTCTTTTTCTCAACTTTGGGGAGGCTGTCCAGGAGGAGATGATCCCAACACCCTCTGGACCAAACCACTCCATCTTTTAGGGGCGCTCTTGAAACCAAAGGCGTATAAATATCCCCCCAAATGAAGCAAATCAGGGCAAAAGTAGAACAGTGCATTGAATTGATAAATAACATGCCATTAATGCCTGTCGGGTTGGGCAAATTACAAATTTGGACCTTGAAACCCAAAGCAACGGTGGTACTGCTCCCCCCATTTCAGGGAGATGGTGGAGGCGAGGCGCTTGGCGCCCCGGATGGCCGGCGGTTGTCGAGTGGAGTGGCGAGAGAGGCTTCAAATTAACACAGGCGCTGATTTAAAGAAAAAATACATAATTATACGCGACCAGAATATTATGTCTGAGTATAAAAAGTAAAAAAAAACCTGAGGTAAAACATTCATCATTCTGCGTGTGGGAAAAATGCTTAGAAATTGGTCCTTAAAAAATAAGGGTGCCGTCGACCGTCTTTTAACCGATTTCATTGAAGACTTTTTTTTTCTCCCAATTTAGTTTTGTCAGATGTTTTAGTTTTGTCAGATGTTTTAACAGTTGAATGGGATACATGTTGAACTTTAGGTGTGAGACCCCTGCGATTATGCGAAGATTTTTTATTTTTGAAGTGGACATTTAAAGGTTGCTTTTGGGGGGAGGGGGCGGACTGTAATGAAACGACATGAAAGACCCGAAATAATGAACTTACACTATAATTGGCAAAGGTGAACTTATACTATAATTGGCAAAGGAATTTTAACACCGAGAAGTGAGAGGTGTTAGGTTTTGGTTAGACAGATTATTACGTAAGCGCCCCGCGGGGGTTCCGGGCATGCCCGTGCGTTGAGACCCCGCAGGCACGCCCGCCCGCAACTTGCGATCCGTCAAGTTTCGCACTGATGGATAGAATCATAGAATGGTGACAGCGCAGAAGGAGGGCCTTTCGGCCCGTCGAGCCCGTGCTGGCTCTCTGCAAGAAGAAGAAGAAGAAGAAGAAAGACTTGCATTTCTACAGCACCTTTCACGACCACCGGACGTCTCGAAGCGCTTTACAGCCAATGAAGTACTTTTTGAAGTGCAGTCGCTGTTGTAATGTGGCAGCCAATTTGCACACAGCAAGGTCCCACAAACAACAATGTGATAATGACCGGATAATCTGTTTTTGTTATGTTAGTTGAGGGATAAATATTGGCCCCAGGACACCGGGGATAACTCCCCTGCTCTTCTTCGAAATAGTGCCGTGGGATCTTTTTTTCAGCTGGTCCCACTCCCCCCGCCCTTTCTCGTAGTCCTGCAAATTTCTTTCCTTCAGGAACTTATCCAACTCCCCTTTGAAAGCCGCGATTGAGTCTGCCTCCACCGCCCTTTCAGGCAGTGCATTCCTATCGTAACCGCTCGCTGCGTAAAAAAAGTTTTTCCTCATGTCGCCTTTGGTTCTTCTGCCTTAAATCTGTGTCCTCTGGTTCTCAACCCTTCCGCCAACGGGAACAGCTTCTCCCTATCTACTCTGTCCAGACCCCTTGTGATTTTGAACACCTCCAGCAAATCTCCTCTCAATCTTCCCTGCTCTAAGGAGAACAACCCCAGCTTCTCCAGTCTATCCATGTAACTGAAGTCCCTCATCCCTGGAATCATTCTCGTAAATCTTTTCTGCACCCTCTCTCAGGGTACGAATCCGCAGGAAATGGACGTTCGCTGGCTGGAGTGACGGCTGCCAACGAACCAGACGCTACTGGAAGCTGCGCAGAAGCATAAATGTCAGGTCTCAATTATGAAAAAGTAACGTCCACCACAACAGACAGAGGAGCTGATAACGATAAGCACACTCGGCGAGAGTACAATGAAGCTCTCACAATCTGACAACATTTTAATATCACCGTCAAGTCACATTTCCTTGCTAAAATGCACTGGAAGTTTTTGCAGTTCATCCTGATGAATTAATCACACGCGCCGCCACACTCTCTCTTCTCACGTTCCTTAAACACACTCCGTGAGATTACAATACAAGTCTCACAAGCTGACAACATCCTAATATCACCTTCAAGTCACATTATAGACCTCACAACACCTGAAATTTCCACTCCCTCACCTTTCTCACCAATCCAGGAAGTCCGGCGAGAACAAACAAAAAAAACCGCTGGAACTGCGCATGCGCAACTACTTTATGTCGTTGGCAGCGGTCGCGTCCTTTGCTGACGCAAAGTTGAGCTATTTGCCCAGCGAATGCCCATCAAACCCTTACGCCTGGTAAAAGCAGGTGTAGGGCCTGCTTTCACCAGCGTAAGGGTGAGAATAAATGTTAAAATAAGACTTTTGAAATCGTTTAAACATTCAAAAACCTTCACAATTACTTTAGGCTACCCCTTTAAAAATTGCGTAAATTTATTTTTCAAAAAGCTCAATATTTGTTTTAAGTGTTTAATTAAAGGGCGCGACTGCTGCCAACGAAGTTGAAGTTGTGCATGTGCAGTTTCAGTGTTTTATCGGTTGTTCGCTAACTGAAAAGAAAATCTGCGCCATCACAAAATAATTTCCAACAAAATACAAATTTTAAATTGTGTTTTGAATTTGTTTTACTTTCTAACTCGGGAGCTTTATTTTAATTTAGTAATGGTTGGAGGCGCAGGAATGGACCTGTAATGACAGTATAACCGAGGGTGATGAGTTAATTTATGTTTCCCAACAGTTTGCAATCTGTGAACAATGACATTTTGTCTTCATGATTTGTGTCTATGGTGGTCTGTGATGATTCGTTTTCAATAGTTTTCTGTACAGATGCAAAACCCGACTTCAATCCAATATAGGTTGTTTAAAGTTTGCAGACAAGTGCATAAATAGTTCCTTCCCCAATAGTGCAATTTCATGTGGGTGAACAGTATTTTATGATGTTCATCAGTGTGAAAAGTGGTGGTATGACTCAGGTGTCAGGCCTCCCAAGAGGCTGCCTCACATTACCTCTCGTCTTCAGCGGCTGGGGTGTAACTCCAATCGGACGTGAAGCTGTATTTCGAACGTGGTCTTCACATGAGCAGCACTTTACAGTTAATGAACTACTTTGGAAGTGCAGCCACTCTTGTGCAGGGGAATACAGCAGCCTGTTGGCGTACCGCAAAGCCCTATGAGCAGCAAACAAGATGAATGACTAGTTAATCTCTTTTGGCGGTAATGGATGAATGCTGGCCAGGAGAACTAGTACGATAGCAAAATACTGCAGATGCTGGAAATCCGAAATAACAACAGAAAATGCTGGAAAAACTTATACCAGGAGAACTACCTGCTCTCCTTTGGAAACGGTCTGCTGACTCAGCGTTGCAGTCAGCAGTATAATTGCAGTCATAAAAAGTGCAAATGCCTCACTTGTTTGAGGTGCTGTGACTGATGTTTGTGTATGGAAACGTGGCAGTGAATTTACCCGCAGCAAGATCTCACAGACAGCAGTGATCTGACAGACCAGTTAATCTGACCTTTGGTGGACGTGGTTGGGGAATTTAGGGTTAGGGTTAGAGTCATAGAGTTTTACAGCACAGAAAGAGGCCCTTCGGCCCGACGTGTCTGCGCCGCCCATCCATCCCTGCCCAGTCTAATCCCATTTTCCAGCATTTGGTCCATAGCCTTGTATGCAATGGCATTTCAAGTGCTCATCCAAATGCTTCTTGAATGTTGTGAGGGTTCCTGCCTCTACCACCCTTTTAGGCATTGAGTTCCACATTCCAACCACCCTCTGGGTGAAAAAGTTCCTCCTCAAATCCCCTCTAAATCTCCTGCCCCTTACCCTGAATCTATGCCCCCTTGTTATTGACCCCCCTACTAAGGGGAAAAGTTCCTCTTTGTCTACCCTATCTATGCCCCTCATCATTTTGTACACCTCAATCAGGTCCCCCCTCAGCCTTCTTTGCTCCAAGGAAAACAACCCCAGCCTGTTTAGTCTTTCTTCATAGCTGAGGCGCTCCATCCCAGGTAACATCCTGGTGAATCTTCTCTGCACCCTCTCCAAAGCAATCACATCCTTCCTATAGTGAGGTGACCAGAACTGCACACAGTACTCCAGCTGTGGCCTCACCAGCGTTTTGTACAGCTCCATCATAACCTCCCTGCTCTTATATTCTATGCCTCGGCTAATGAAGGCAAGTATCCCATATGCCTTTTTAACCACCTTATCTACCTGTTCCGCTGCCTTCAGGGATCTATGTACATGTACACCAAGGTCCCTCTGACCCTCTGTACTTCCTAGGGTCCTACCACTCATTGTGTATTCCCTTGCCTTATTTGTCCATCCAAAATGCATCACCTCGCACTTTTCAGGGTTAAATTCCATTTGCCACTTTTCCGCCCATCTGACCAACCCGTTTATATTGTCCTGTAGCCTGAGGCTTTCCTCCTCGCAATTTACCACCCCACCAATTTTCGTGTCATCTGCGAACTTACTGATCATACCTTTTACATTCTCATCCAAATCATTTATGTAGATCACAAACAACAAGGGACCCAGCACCGATCCCTGAGGTACCCCACTGGACACAGGCTTCCAGTCACAAAAGCAACCTTCGACCATCACCCTCTGCCTCCTGCCACTCAGCCAGTTTAGGATCCAACGCGCCAAGGCACCCTGGATCCCATGGGCTCTTACCTTCTTGACCAGTCTCCTATGCGGGACTTTGTCAAAAGCTTTACTGAAGTCCATGTAAACCACATCCACAGCATTTCCCTCATCCACCCCACTAGTCACCCCCTCGAAAAATTCAATCAGATTTGTCAGACATGATTTACCCTTGACAAAGCCATGCTGACTATCCCCGATTAATCCTTGCCTCTCCAAGTGGAGACTAATTTTGTCCCTCAGAATTTTTTCCAATAATTTCCCTACCACAGATGTTAGGCTCACTGGCCTGTAATTCCCTGGTTTATCCCTGCTACCCTTCTTGTATAATGGTACTACATTAGCTGTTCTCCAGTCCTCTGGTACATCCCCTGTGGCCAGAGAGGTTCTGAAAATTTGTGTCAGAGCCCCTGTAATCTCCTCCTTTGCCTCCCACAGCAGCCTGGGATACATCTCGTCCGGGCCTGGGGATTTATCCACTTTTTGGCCTGCTAAAACCGCTAGCACCTCCTCCCTCTCGATGCTAATATGTTTAAGTATGTCACAGTCCCCTTGCCCGATTTCTATGTCTGCATCGTCTTTCTCCATAGTGAACACAGATGCAAAAAATTCATTTAAAACCCCGCCTACATCATCTGGCTCTACACAGATTGCCACTTTGGTCCCTAATGGGCCCTACCCTTTCCCTGGTTATCCTCTTGCCCTTAATATACTTATAAAACATCTTAGGATTTTCCTTTATTTTGCTCGCCAGTGTTATTTCATGGCCCCTCCTCGCCCTCCTAATTTCTTTTTTAAGTATGCCCCTGCACTTTTTATACTCCTCCAGGGCTTCTTCCGTCTTTAGTCTTTTGTAACTGCCAAAAGCCCCCCTTTTATTTCTAATGCATTTTTGTATATCCCTTGTCATCCAAGGTTCCCTTTGCTTGTTGGTCCCACCCTTGACCTTTACAGGAACATGTTGGCGTTGTACTCTCTCTATTTCCCTTCTGAAAGTCTCCCACTGTTTTGATGTGGATTTTCCTATAAGTAGCTGCTCCCAGTCCACTTTGGCCAGATCCTGCCTTATCATATTAAAATCGGCCTTCCCCCAATTTAGAACCCTTATTTCCGGGCCGTCTTTGTCTTTTTCCATGACCACCTTAAATCTCACCGAATTATGGTCACTGTCGCCAAAATGCTCTCCTACTGATACTTCCACCACTTGCCCGGCTACATTCCCCAGAATTAGGTCCAGTACCGCCCCCTCTCTTGTAGGACTTTCTACATGCTGGCTCAAAAAGCTCTCCTGGATGCACTTTAAGAATTCTGCACCCTCTAAGCCTTTCACACTCTGACTATCCCAATTTATATTGGGGAAGTTGAAATCCCCCACTATTATTACCCTATTATTTTCACACTTCTCTGAGATTTGCCTACATATCTGTTCCTCTATCTCCCCCTGACTGTTTGGGGGCCTATAGTACACTCCCAGCAAAGTGCTTGCCCCCTTTTTTTTAAGTTCTACCTATATGGCCTCATTAGAGGAACCCGCTAATATATCATCCCTCCTTACAGCAGTAATTGACTCCTTAATTAATATTGCAACACCCCCTCCCCTTTTACACCCCCCTCTGTCTCGCCTGAAGATTCTATACCCCGGAATATTGAGCTGCCAGTCCTGACCCTCCCTCAACCATGTCTCCGTGATAGCAACAATATCGTACTCCCATGTGTTCAACAACAACTTCAGTTCATCCACCTTATTTGCAAGACTCCTTGCATTAAAATAAATGTCTTCCAGCCCTGCCATATTCCCTTTTGCCTTCACATATTTGCTCTGCCTTCCCAGCTGACTTGTTTTTTCCTCTGTATTTGGCTGTAAATCACCCCCTACTATAGCTCCAATCTGTACCCCATCCCCCTGCCAAGTTAGTTTAAACCCCCCCCAGCAGTGCTAGCAAACCTCCCCGCAAGGATATTGGTTCCCCTCTGGTTCAGGTGTAAACCGTCCGACTTGTACAAGTCCCACCTTTCCCAGAAGCAGACCCAGTGATCCAGGAAACTAAGGGTTAGGGTTAGGGTTAGACTTGGTCAGGACACATGGGGAACTTGAAATCTCCGCTCCACTCCCACTCTGATCTCGCTGTCCTCGGCCTCTTACACTGTGCCAGCGAAGCTCAAGGAACAGCACCTCATCTTTCACTTAGTCACTTTACAGTTTTCTGGACTCAACATCCAGTTCAGCAATTTCAGATCATAACTTCTGCCCCCATTTTTTCAGGCGGTAGCTGTTGACGATTCTGCTGTTCCTATTTACACTTCTTCTCGGCCCATCTTTTGTTTCTTTGCTTGTCCCATTATCATCTCCTTTTGCTTTGTACAATCATACCTTTTGTCATTTAATCACTCCTGCCTTCCACCCTGTCACAGACCTTCTCTTTTGTCCTTTCCTCCCGTGCCCCCTTTCCCTGGCTCTGCACTAGCTTAAAACTTTTTCCAGTTCTGACGGAAGGTCATCGAGCTGAAACGTTGACTCTGTTTCTCTCTCCACGGATGCTGCCTGACCCGCTGAGCGTTTCCAGCATTTTCTGTTTTTATTACACCAGGAGAACTTCCATGCCTTTCTTCAAAGTGTGTCACAAGATCTTTTAATACGCACCTGAAAAGGCAGATTGCACCTTGCTTTAGCATCTCATTCAAAGGATGGCACCTCGAACAATGAGATGCTCCCTCAGTATACTTTTTTTTTATTCGTTCATGGGATGTGGGCATCGCTGGCTAGGCCAGCATTTATTGCCTATCCCTAGTTGCCCTTGAGAAGGTGGTGGTGAGCCGCCTTCATGAACTGCTGCAGTCCGTGTGGTGAAGGTTCTCCCACAGTGCTGTTAGGGAGGGAGTTCCAGGATTTTGACCCAGCGACGATGAAGGATCGGCGATATGCTTCTAAGTCAGGATGGTGTGTGACTTGGAGGGGAACTTGGAGGTGGTGGTGTTCCCATGCGCCTGCTGCCCTTGTCCTTCTAGGTGGAAGAGGTCGCAGGTTTGGGAGGTGCTGCCGAAGAAGCCTTGGCGAGCTGCTGCAGTGCATCTTGTAGATGGTACACACTGCAGCCACGGTGCGCCGGTGGTGGAGGGAGTGAATGTTTAAGGTGGTGGATGGGGTGCCGATCAAGCGGGCTGCTTTGTCCTGGATGGTGTCGAGCTTCTTGAGTGTTGTTGGAGCTGCACTCACCCAGGCAAGTGGAGAGTATTCCACCACACTCCTGACTTGTGCCTTGTAGATGGTGGAAAGGCTTTGGGGAGTCAGAAGGTGAGACACTCGCCGCAGAATACCCAGCCTCTGACCTGCTCTTGTTGCCACAGTATTTATGTGGCTGGTCCAATTAAGTTTCTGGTCAATGGTGACCCCCAGGATGTTGATGGTGGGGGATTCGGCGATGGTAATGCCGTTGAATGTCAAGGGACGGTGGTTAGACCCCCCCCTCCCCAGTCTCTCTCTCTCTCCCTCCCTCCCTCCCCAGTCTCTCTCTCTCTCTCTCTCCCTCCCTCCCTCCCCAGTCTCTTCCTCCCTCCCTCCCCAGTCTCTCTCGCTTGTTGGAGATAGTCATTGCCTGGCACTTCTGTGGCGTGAATGTTACCTGCCATTTATCAGCCCAAGCCTGAACGTCGTCCAGGTCTTGTTGCATGCAGGCATTGACTGCTTCATTATCTGAGGAGTTGTGAATGGCGCTGAACACTGTGCAGTCATCAGCGAACATCCCCATTTCTGACCTTATGTTGGAGGGAAGGTCATTGATGAAGCAGCTGAAGATGGTTGGGCCTAGGACACTGTCTGTTCTGGAGTGTTAGCCCAGATTATCAGCTCCAGTCCTGGAGGAGGCCTTGAACCCGCAACCTTCTGACTCCAGCGAGCGTGCTAGAGACAGAGCCATGTTGACACCTTAAGTAGCAAAGTCAGTACAATAAGTATAACCAAGAGCAGTGCATCAAAGATAGGGTCAGGGGAATAAACACAAAAAATGATCATTTTTGCAACAAATATGCATCAGCCCCAACAAAAATAAAACCTGCTGGGAGGAAAGGTCTGCAGCAGTAACTGGAGGCCCTGGGAGGGTAGAAGAAATCGAGAGCGACTGTGTCCCAGTTGGGGCGAACAAGTAAAACAAAAAATGGTGAGCCACATTTAAGAGGAAGCTAGGTAAGCACATGAGGGAGAAAAGTATAGAAGGTAACGTTGATGGGGTTAGCTGAAGAGGGGTGGGTGAGGGGGAGGCTTGTGTGGAGCATAAACACCAGCACGGACCAGTTGGGCCGAATGGCCTGGTTCTGTGCTGCGTATTCTATGTAATATGTAATGTCGGCTGACTTTTTTTTAAAGGTGTTTTACTCCAATTCTTATTTCTGAGGTTTCTAGCTGAGAGCGTGGTTACGCAGCCAGATCCCTTGCTTCCCAGTGTTGCAGCTGCTGGGAGGTGTGCGAGAACAGCCTGCAGTAATTGGCTCTCCATTTTGCCCGCCCTCCATGTCTAGAAATGTCTGGCCTGCACACAGTGACACCACGGTGGCACGACTGAGATTGGGAACGCAGTGGATGAAAGATTGTTGAGTTTATTTATACTCCTAATGATGACAACCTTTTTTACTGTTATACAGTCCAGAAGAAAAGGTATGTTACATTTCTCCTTAAAGGGGGAGTTGTGTTTTGTTTAAAGTTTTAAGTTGATGTATAAAATTATGAGGGGCCTAGATAGAGTGGATAGGAAGGACCTATTTCCCTGAGCAGAGAGGTCAATAACCAGGGGGCATAGATTTAAAGTAATTGGTTGAAGGATTAGAGGGGAGTTGAGGAGGACTTTTTTCACCCAGAGGGTGGTGGGGGTCTGGAACTCACTGCCTGAAAGGGTGGTAGAGGCAGAAACCCTCATCACATTTAAAAATTACCTGGATCTGCACTTGAAGTGCCGTAACCTACAGGGCCACGGACCGAGAGCTGGAAAGTGGGATTAGGCTGGAGAGCTCTTTTTCGGCCGGCGTGTGTACACTGGGTGAGAGCAGGATCAGGTTTGGCTGTGACGAATCCCATGACAGAATAGCCAAACAACATTCACTGTCAAGGGTCACAGGTAAAGAATGCGAAAGAAAGAAAGACTTGCATTTCTATAGCGCCTTTCACGACCACCAGACGTCTCATAACGCCTTACAGCCAATGAAGTACTTTTGGAGTGTGGTCACTGTTGTAATGTGGGAAACGCGGCAGCCAACTTGCGTGCACAGCAAGCTCCCACAAACAGCAATGTGGTAATGACCAGATCATCTGGTTTTGTTATGTTGATTGAGGGATGAATATTGGCCAGGACACCGGGGAGAACTCCCCCTGCTCTTCTTCGAAATAGTGACCGTGCGATCTTTTACGTCCACCTGAGAGAGCAGACGGGGCCTCAGTTTAACGTCTCATCCGAAAGACGGCACCGGCACCTCCGACAGTGCGGCACTCCCTCAGCACTGCACTGGGAGTATCAACCTATCTTTATGTGCTCAAATCCCTGGAGTGGGACTTGAACCCACAACCTTCTGACTCAAAGGCGAGTGTGCTACCCACTGAACCACAGCTGACATGAAGTACAGTACTGCAGAGTCCAGCATCGGTGGAACAGTATACCAGCATAAGCCTGCATCTTCAGGAGAAAAAATAAAATAAAATTGAGTTACATTTTATTAATAGGAATATTACAACATACATATATATATACTTTGAAAATTAGGTTAAAAGCTTGTGTCCCAAGGCCCCAATGCTTTAAATTTTATAGATTTCAGCGCAGCTGCAAAATATTACTTCTGTTTATGAATATTCCTGTCAGCATAGCTTGTGCTTGTCTCCCTCTCCTTGGCAGCTAACAACAAACATATTTTATGGCAACATTATTTTGATATTTAAAAAAAAAGATTTATCTTATCTTCAGGAGATTAGTGCATTCAACAGAGGTTTTTCCTACTATCAACGAGTGTGCAAATGAACCTATTATAGGAGCTGATTCATGGCGTTCAGAGTGTATTGCTGTTGCTTCATCTAAGTGTTGTGCCACACAGGCGTTTGATTCTCCACATAGCACATATCACTGCAACATAGCACTGTGTAAATTAACAAGTTTGCCCTCATGTATAAAGTGGGGCATTTGGTGCCAGACTTGTGCTGGCACCAGTTAAACTTTTTAAATAGTGTTGTGAAAGTAATCTGCAGTTTCTTGCTGGGATGATCGGGGCTGCGCGCTTCTCCGTAACTCCTGTCAGTGCTGCTCTCATGATCAGTGGATATGCGATGACTTGCCTGTAGCTTTTTCCATTTTTCTCCCCACCTCTGCTGACGGCACTGATTCTTGCTGGGATATAGTTCCATTGGCACTGGTGGCCCTCTGTGCCCATTTTTCATTTGGAAGCCTAGACAATGAGTGTCAGCGGGGATGTGCTTTGCAGGGGGATCATGACCAAACGGATTCTGCTCTTACTGATAGAAACTGAGAAAATATCAAGCTGGAAAAGAATCGTAGGACCATCTAGTCTCCCTTCCAGTTGTCCAAGCAATTGTAACCAATGATGTGCTTCTGTTTATGATACCTGTTTAATTTGGGCTTGATGGGATTTCAATCTACTTGCCCTATCACCTCCCTTAGTAAGCTATTCCGAAAACTGACCACCCTCTTGGTGAAGTAATGTTTTCTTGCATCCTACCTAAATCTATCCTTTTCACCTCGTACTTGTGTCCCTTGTTGTGCTATCCTGTACAGAATCAAATAGCCCTGATTGACCTTCTACAGTCCTGAGCCTGATGAATTTGGATACTGAATCATATTTCTTTCAGTCTTCTCGTCAGTCTCAGTTCTGAGTCTATTCTAGGAACATAGGAATTGCTAGACGTAGAGAGACCCAGGTCCATCTGGTTTGCCTTCTACCATCCTGGCAATCGCATGATACAATGATAATGGAGTTGTTGCAACCAGTCTCTATCAATGAGTCTACAACAGACCCAGACATGAGGCGAGGAAAAACCCCCAGTGGTGGAGAGCTTTGGGAACCACAGGTCCAAAGTCAGCTTTTTTCCTCCCAAGCACGTTACACTCACCACATGTTGCGTCTTAAATTACTCACATACTGTATCCGAAGATGTTATTTTCTGAAAGAAACCTATCTCATTTGTATTTGAATGAATCAATACTAACTGCTTCCACCGTCACCCGAGGGAGTCCGTCCACTCGCTCACTGACTGTTTCCGCAGACTAGTTTTGAATTTACCCACCTTCAAGCTCAGGCCGTGCCCACTGGATCTACTGTTCTGGACAAGGTGCAACAGCTTGACATGGTCGACATTATCCAGCCCCTTTAGAATCCTAAAAGCAGCAATCATTGCATTTCTCAATCTTCTCTTTTCCAGTGAGTTCTCCACTTCCTGAATCATCCTAGTAGCTCTTCTCTGTACCTTTTTCTGGCTCGGCTACATCCGTGCTGTAGTGAGGGCTGTAAAACTGCGCACAGCACTCCCAAGTGGAGCCTGACCAATGCTCAAGACAGCGGCAGGTAAACCTCCTTCAATCTACGCTTTGTTCATCTTTTATATAACCTGACATACCATTTGCTTTCTTGACAGCAGCCAGGCATCGACTCAATGTCTGATTTCCACACACACACACACGCACTTCCCAGCAGGGGTCACTGGGCAGCGAGCAGGAGCTAAACATGTTCTCATTCAGAGGCTGTGACTGACAGTCATGGTGGAAACGTTACGCAATTCGTGGAAAGACTTTGTCAACTGGAGGCTGGTTTTAAACCTCAATTTAAAAACCCTCAAGTCTTCGTACAGTCCAATTCTGCCCAAGACTTTAATCCTGTTTCTATATGTGAGGAGGGCTTTGAAACTCGTTTCTCTCACTCCTGGACAGGGTACAAGAAAAGGCTACTCGTCTCATCTTGAACCTCCAACCTCTCCACCACAACTGTAGGCCACAACTGGAGTATTGCATCCAGTTCTGGTCACCACACTTGAGGAAGGATGTGAAGGTCCTTGAGAGGGTGCAGAGATTTACCAGAATGGTTCCGGGGATGGGGGATCTTGGCTACAAGGACAGGTTGGAGAAGCTGGATTTGTTTTCATTCGAGCAAAGGAGGTTGAGGGGTGATTTGATAGAGGTGTACAAGATTATGACGGGTTTGGATAGGCTAGACGGGGAAAGGCTGTTCCCACTAGTTGATGGTACAAGGACTAGGGGACACAGACTTAAGGTTTTAGGCAAGAGATACAAGGAGTGGTGAGGACCTGGAACTCGCTGCCGACGGAAGTGGTGGAAGCGGAGACACTCAATGTTTTCAAGGGGAGACTGGAGGGAAATAAACCTGCAGGGCTACGGGGATAGAACGGGGGAATGGGACTGACTGGGATTGCTCCACAGAGAGCCGGCACGGACTTATAGGCCGAATGGACTCCTTCTGTGCCGTTATGACTCCATGAATCCCTGAATACTCTTTTCCATTCCCAGGTCAGGAGCTGGGAGGCCAAAAGCAGTTCCGCCAAAAAACAAAAGAAAGACTTGCATTTCTCCAGCGCTTTTCACGACCACTGAACATCCCAAAGCGCTTTACAGCCAATGAAGTAATTTTTGAAGTGTGGTCACTGTTGTCATGTAGGAATGACAGCAGCCAATTTGCGCACAGCAAGCTCCCACAAACAGCAATGTGATAATGACCAGATAATCTGTTTTAGTGATGTTGATTGAGGGATAGATATTGGCCCCAGGACACCGGGGAGAACTCCCCTGCACTGAAATAGTGGCCGTGGGATCTTTTACGTCCACTTGAGAGGGCAGACGGGGCCTCGGTTTAATGTCTCATCCGAAAGACGGCACCACTGACAGTGCAGCACTCCCTCAGCTCCGCCCTTCCGACAGTGCGGCGCTCCCTCAGTTCCGCCCCTCCGACAGTGCGGTGCTCCCTCAGTACTGCCCCTCCGACAGTGCGGCGCTCCCTCAGTACCGCCCCTCCGACAGTGCGGCGCTCCCTCAGTACCGCCCCTCCGACAGTGCGGCGCTCCCTCAGTACCGCCCCTCCGACAGTGCGGCGCTCCCTCAGTACCGCCCCTCCGACAGTGCGGCGCTCCCTCAGTACCGCCCCTCCGACAGTGCGGCGCTCCCTGAGTACCACCCCCCCGACAGTGCGGCTCTCCCTCAGTACCGTCCCTCCGACAGTGCGGCGCGCCCTCAGTACCGTCCCTCCAACAATGCGGCACTCCCTCAGTACCTGCCCTAATTTCTCCTTATGTGGCTCAGTGTCAAATTTTTTGTCTTACAATACTCCTGTGAAGCGCCTTGGGACGTTTTACTACGTTAAAGGCGCTATATAAATACAAGTTGTTGTTGTTGTTCATCTTGACACCCTGGACTATACAGGGGAAAATCATCCAAAGATCTTGCTTCTGGTTGCTATCCTGTGACTGCTGTTAGAATTGGGGATGTGCGGATGTCCGGTGAGGGATGATCGAGCTTGTGATTCTCTCCACAGTTGAACAGCATGTAGACCCTTGTTATGTAGGCTCGTCGATAAAGAATGGCCACTTGGGTGAAGTGCCAGATGCCTGTGGACCCCTTATGAGATGTACACCAGCAAGAGTCAATGCTTTAGGGAGAGGAGACTTTTTTTTGAAAGTACTATTAATTATGCTTCCATCGCCATTATGCATAATGAGGAATTAGCACTCATTAAAAAAAAGCCAGCTCGGTAAACGAACGGTGGAGAACTGGATAAATAACATGATGTCCAAAGATGTGCGGGTTAGGTTGATTGGCCATGACAAAAATTGGTCCTTAGTGTTAGGGGGGGATTAAATACGTGGGGTTACGGGGTTAGGGCTTGTGTGGGATGGCTGTCGGTGTAGTGACCGGGTGCTAGGGTTTGGATGATCTGCCATGATCTCGTTGAATGGCGGAGCAGGCTCGAAGGGCCGAATGGCCTACTCCAGCTCCTATCTTCTATGTCTATGTCTATGTCTATGATAGCAAAATGCTGGAAATCCGAAATAACAACAGAAAACGCTGGAAAAACTCAGCAGGCCAGGCAACATCCGTGGAGAGAGAAACAAGAGTCAACGTTTCGGGTCGAAACCCTTCGTCAGAACTGAGAAAAAAAGCAGGAAATGAAACAGATGAAAAGACCAGTTTGGAGGGGCTGGGAAATGGGGGAGGGGGTGAAAGAACAAAAGGGGAGGTCTGTGAGAGGTGAAGAGACATTAAGAGATATTCAAGGCGAGACGAGATGGTAATAGGCCAGGTAAAGAGACAAAAGACGGCTCTAGATTAGGTGTGAAATGCGCTGGCAGAGTGAGAGACAGCTGCCATGTGGGAGAGAGAAAAGGAAAAGGCACAAACCAAAGGTGTGGTGGATAAAAAATATATAAAAATATAATAGGGGCCGAGGTTATGATCTGAAATTGTTGAACTCGATATTGAGTCCGGAAGGCTGTAAAGTGATAAATAACATGGAGGGCGATACAAACCAACAAATCTTTTGATGCTAAGCAAGGATGGCACCAAAGGGGTTGGGGTGCGACTCTAATACTAGATGACTTATTTTCCATTGTGCATTATACTAATTACCCAGACTATTTGCAGACATTTATAAGCATATAAATAATATTTCACGAGTTGCTTAAAAAAATTCTGGTGGGGGAGGGTAAAGGATTGGATTCTATTTTAAAATTGATTAGATGGAAAGCCATGTTACAGATGGTGCTAAACGTAACATTTGTTTTTGAATCGGTGAAGCATTAAAGCAGGAACCCTTAACCAGCCATGTGCTGTTGCTGTGCCTTGTCCCAGATTACTGCATTGTGTATGTCCCACAGTCTGTATTCCTCCGCCTGGCATGCAAGCATCCAAAAACTGATCAGATCCAGCCATCTGCCGAGGGGTGGTGGTGGTGGTGGCGGCGGCGAGGAGGTGGGGGGGTTGGAGGAAGAATCGCTGCTCCCATTGCACCGCTCACTCAAGCTCCCAGCACCACATTAACAACCGGAGAGTATATCTGAATAACTGGATTGTTTCATTGGCAGACTCGGTGGGGAGGGCGAAAGTGTGATGTCGTGACTCGCTGCTGCAATCTGCAAGAAAACCAGAGAGCTATGTGGATTTAAAAAAAAAAGAATCGCTCCAGGATTGTGTTTTGGCCGGATAAAGGTATGTGCAACCTTTAGGAGGAAGAAAAAAAAAGGTGCATTTAATTATGTTCATTAAAAATTGTTGCAAATGTATTTTTCTCTCTCTCCCAGTGATGGGTTAGACTAGGATTGGTGAGCAGAGATTTCGATCGCTCGGGAAATATATGCATTCGGGTTTCTGAGATTCCTTCGTGTTCAGATTGCTTTGCACATCGAGATCAGACGGAGCATATTATTGCACGTTTGATCCATTTCTGCAAAGCGCCGGTGCGAAGGATAATCTGGATGCTCATCAGCACCCTGTTCCTTGAATAATTAAATGCCTAAATAATGCTGTTTTGTTTGCTTGGAGACATTGCGATTGCTAACGATTTCTTTTCAGTTTCACTGCATAATGCATCTATATATAAAAACGTATAAAGCTTTGTTGCAGGCACGGTTTTCCCCCGTTATTGTTGCCCTTCGAAAAGGATTCCAGGTTATAGAATTACTCGTTGCTAGAGCTGGGCACTAGGCAACTGGAACTGATGTGCTCAGTATTTTAACGGCAGACTGGCGACTGAGCGTGTTCGCCGTGTAATTGCGTCGTGATTTATTAATACTCCAGAGCCAGGTCCATTCTGCAAAATGCACTTCAATCCATTTTAGACAAACAATAGGAGCCAGTCAGATCCCTTGCCAGATGGTCTCAAATAGGATCTGCTCCCTGTTAAAATATCTGGATCTTGTTTCTCCTTGTGTGGATTTTTAAAAATATACTGAATATCAAGTTTTGATAAGGCTAGGTGGATCCCAATGCAACTTGTTCCCAATTGGTGTGAAACCAGATTTCTTTTTGGCAGGGAAGGTAGAAAATGAGGAATGGTAAAATCCAGTTGTTGGGATCTTTATTATTTATAGACTTCCTCCTGTTTACATTCTTCCCCCCCCCCCCCCCCCCCCCATGCCATGTACAGATTCTGGCCGAGAAGACGAGTAGGTGACACCTGTCTATACCACTCTTCAGGGCTGCCTCTTTCTTTTCAGTGTTCCCATTTCCCGTGGAAAAGTGCCCCAGCTTAGCTCCTGCCTAGTGGCCTAGGAAAGTAACTTGGGGAATTCTGTCCGCATACCTATCTGATCATTCCATGCCGCGCGGCATTAGAACATAAGAAATAGGAGCAGGAGTAGGCCATTTGACCCTTCGAGCCTCCCAATGCACTTTGCTAGCCTTGTTTCTCATTGCATTCAATAGGTTTTCCATCTTAAAAAAAAAAAATCCCACGATGTTTCAGCTGCTAGCACCTAGCCTCACGTTTGACATCTTTATGCATTTGTAGAGTTTTAGCAGCATTTTCTTGCCCAGTTGCCAGACTGCAGTTCCCTCTGAATAGGAGAAGGAACCAAAATTACACCGAAAATTGAAATGCCCGTCAGGCACCCCTCGCACAAAGAGTGGAATATTTGCAGAACAGCTCGTTTTAAAACATTGGCCGAGGGAAGCTCACATAAACACTGTTATCACATCACTTTTATTTACAGTAACAGGAATCCACTGTACAGGAAGTCAAATTGCAACCAGCATGGCATGCTGAGGTCTTGAACAGGAATATCCAAACTGCATCCCTTGGGCCCTGGCAATCTTGTCCTTGAAGCTCAGCGAACCTAGACCGTACATTGATATATTTTTTTGCTGGGTTGTCTTGGAGGTTACTGTTCTCTGCAGCCGCGCCCGGGAGTTCCGAAGGTTGTGTTGCCTGCCTGCCTGGTGCCAGGGTAAAGGATGTCTCCTCGCGGCTGGAAAAGAACTTGGAGTGGGAGGGAGAGGATCCAATTGTCATGGTAGAACTAGGAATGAGGTTCTGCTGAGAGAGTTTGAGGAGCTAGGGTCGAAATTAAAACGCAGAACCTCGCGGGTAATAATCTCTGGATTGTTACCTGAGCCAATCGCCAATTGGCATAGGGACAAACAGATTAGAAGGTTAAATGCGTGGCTCAAAGAGTGGTGTGGGAGGCAGGGGTTTCAATTCATGGGGCACTGGCACCAGTACTAGGGAAAGAGGGAGCTGTTCCGTGGGGACGGGCTCCACTTAAATCGTGCTGGGGCCAGTGTCCTGTTGAATTGAATAACTAGGGCGGTAGATAGGGCTTTAAACTAATGAAGGGGGGTTGGGAGGATTCAGGAAATGGTATGTTCAAAAGCAGTAAGAGAAATGTCAAAGCTGTAGAGCAGCGTAGTGATCTGGGTAAAGATAAGCAGAGTGGGTCAGGAAGGGACAGAAAGATTAATAAAGGTAATAGGGCATTAGTGACTAAAGTGACATCAAGGAAAAATAGAAAAAAATTAAAGCTAAAGGTACTATATCTGAATGCACGAAGCATTCGCAGCAAAATAGATGAATTATTAGCGCAGATAGAAATAAATGGGTTTGATTTAATAGCCTTTACAGAGATGTGGTTGCAGAGTGACCAAGGTTGGGAACTAAATATTCCAGGACATTTGACTTTTAAAAGAGACGGGCAGAATGGAAAAGGAGGCAGGGTAGCCCTAACACTAAAGGAGGGAATAAAAACAGTAGAGAGAAAGGATCTTGGCTTGGAAATACAAAATGTAGAATCAGTTTGGGTGGAGCTAAGAAACAACAAGGGGCAGAAAACACTAGTGGGAATAGTCTATAGGTCCCCTAACAGTGGGTGTAGTGTCGGGCAGCGGATAAATCAGGAAGTTAGAGATGCATGTAACAAGGGTAATACAGTAATCATGGGGGACTTTAACTTTCATATAGGCTAGGCAATCCAAATTTGCAGCAATAGTGCAGAGGAAGATTTCATGGAATGCATTCAAGATAGTTTTCTAGATCAGTATGTCAAGGAACCTACGAGGGAATTGGCTATTTTAGATCTAGTACTGTGCAATGAGACAGGGTTAATTAATAACCTCGTAGTAAAGGAGCCTCTGGGGAGCAGTGATCATAATATGTTAGAATTTTGTGTTGAGTTTGAGAGTGATTTAGTTAAGTCCAAAACTAGGGTCCTAACCCTGAACAAAGCAAACCATGTAGGTATGAGAGGCAAGTTGGCTAAGGTAGGTTGGGAAACCAGATTAAAAGATATGACAGTAGAAAAACAATGGCAAACATTTAAAGAACGAATTAATAATTCACAACGAATATACATTCCCTTAAGGAATAAAAACACCGCAGGAAAAATGGATCAACTGTGGCTAACGAGAGAAATTAAAGATAGTATTAGATTAAAGTAAGAGGCTTATAATATTGCCAAAAAGAGTAGTAAGGCTGACGATTGGGAGGATTTTAGAATTCAGCAAAGGAGAACCAAGAAATTGATAAAGAAAGGGAAAATAGAATATGAGAGTAAACTAACGAGAGACATAAAACAGACTGTAAAAGCTTCGATAGGTATGTAAAAAGGAAAAAATTAGCGAAAGTAAACGTGGGTATCTTACAGGCTGAGACAGGAGAAAATACAATGGGGAATAAGGAAATGGCAGAGAAATTAAACAAATACTTTGTCCGTCTTCATGGAAGAAGATGCAAAAAAACCTCCCGGAAATAGCGGAGACCGAAGGGCCTAGCGAGAATGAGGAACTGAAAGAAATTAGTATTAGTAAAAAAATAGCACTGGAGAAATGAGTGAGACTGAAATCCGATAAATCCCCTGGACCTGATGGCCTACTAGGGTTTTAAAAGAAGTGGCTATAGAGATCGTGGATGCATTGGTTGTCATCTTCCAAAATTCCTTGGATTCTAGAATGGTTCCCGTGGATTGGAAGGTAGCAAATGTAACCCCACTATTTAATAAAGGAGGGAGAGAGAAAACGGGGAACATCAGACCAGTTAGTCTGACATCAGTAGTAGGGAAAATGCTAGAATCTATTATTAAGGACATGGTAACAGGGCACTTAGAAAAGAATAATAGGATTGGGCAGAGTCAACATGGATTTATGAAAGGGAAATCATGTTTGACGAATCTGTTAGAGTTTTTTGAGGTTGTAACTAGCAGAACAGATAAGTGAGAACCAGTGGATATTGTGTATTTAGATTTTCAGAAGGCATTCGATAAGGTGCCACACAAGAGGTTATTAAACAAAATTAGGGCTCATGGGATCGGGGGTAATATACCAGCATGGATTGAGGATTGGTTAATGGACAGAAAACAGAGTAGGAATAAACTGGTCATTTTCGGGTTGGCAGGCTGTAACTAGTGGGGTACCGCAAGGATCAGTGCTTGGGCCTCAGCTATTCACAATCTACATCAATGATTTGGATGTAATATATCCAAGTTTGCTGATGGTACAAAGCTACAAAATTCTTACAGGGATTGACAGGGTAGATGCTGAGAGGTTGTTTCCCCTGGCTGGGGAGTCTAGAACCAGGGGTCACAGTCTCAGGATAAGGGGTCGGCCATTTCAGACTGAGACGAGGAGGAATTTCTTCACTCAGAGGGTGGTGAATCTTTGGAATTCTCTACCCCAGAGGGCTGTGGAGGCTCAATCGTTGAGTATATTCAAGGCTGAGAGCGATAGATTTTTGGATATTAAGGGAATCAAGGGATAGCTCAGGAAGTGGAGATGAGGTTGAAGATCAGCCATGATCTTATTGAATGGTGGAGCATGCTTGAGGGGCCAAATGGCCGACTCCTGCTCCTATTTCTTAATGTTGTTATGTTTGTAAAGGACTGTTTTTAGGGCTGTTGCCTCATTTGGTGGATAAATCCTAAATCAGAACACCAGGATCTGTTGGTAACTGAAACTTGTGATACGTGCAAATTAATGGGAACATGGTTTTAAACTCTGTATGTGGCCCTGAGGCTCCATGGTACGTACAGGGGAACGGTAGCATAGTGGTTATGTTACCAGACTAGTAATCCAGAGGCCTGGACTAATGATTCCAGTGACATGAGTTCAAATCCCATGATGGCAACTGGGGAATTTAAATTCAGTTAAATAAATCTGGAGTAAAAGAGAGAATAATCTACTGGAATTTTTGAGGATGTAACTGGTAGAATAGATAAGGGAGAACCAGTGGATGTGGTGTATTTGGACTTTCAGAAGGCTTTCGATAAGGTCCCGCATGAGAGATTAGCGTGTAAAGTTAAAGCACATGGGATTGGGGATAAGATACTGACTTGGATAGAGAACGGGTTGGCAGACAGGAAGCAAAGAGTTGGAATAAACTGGTCTTTTTCCGAGTGGCAGGCAGTGACTAGTGGGGTACCGCAGGGATCGGTCCTTGGACCCCAGCTATTCACAATATATATTAATGATCTAGACGAGGGAACTAGATGTAATATCTCCAAGTTTGCAGACGACACAAAGCTGGGTGGGCGTGTGTGCTGTGAGGAGGATGCAGAGAAACTCCAGTATGATTTGGACAGGTTGGGTGATTGGGCAGAAGCATGGCAGATGCAATATAACGTGGATAAATGCAAGGTTATCCACATTGGTGTCAAAAACAGGAAGGCAGATTATTATCTGAACGGCAATAGATTGGGAGAAGGGGAAGTGCAGCGAGACCAGAGTGTCCTTGTGTACCAGTCGCTGAAGGTAAGCATGCAGGTGCAGCAGGTGGTTAAGAAGGCAAATGGTAGGTTGGCCTTCATAGCGAGAGGATTCGAGTACAGGAGCAAGGATGTCTTGCTGCAGTTATACAGGGCCTTGGTGAGACCACACCTTGAGTATTGTGTGCAGTTTTGGTCACCTTATCTGAGGAAGGATGTTCTTGCCATGGAGGGAGTTCAGCGAAGGTTCAGCAGACTGATACCTGGGATGGCAGGAATGATGTATGAGGAGAGATTGGGTCGATTAGGCTTATATTCGCTGGAGTTTAGAAGAATGAGAGGGGATCGCATTGAAACTTATAAAATTCTAACAGGACTAGACAGACTAGATGCAGGAAGGATGTTCCCGATGGCCGGGGAGTCCAGAACCAGGGGTCACAGTCTAAGGATAAGGGGTAAGCCATTTAGGACTGAGATGAGGAGGAATTTCTTCACCCAGAGAGTGGTGAACCTGTGGAATTCTCTACCACAGAAGGCAGTGGAGGCCAATTCATTAAATATATTCAAGAAGGAGTTGGATATATTTCTTAAGGCTAAAGGGATCAAGGGGTATGGGGAGAAAGCAGGGACAGGGTACTGAGTTTGGATGATCAGCCATGATTTCATTAAATGGCGGAGCAGGCTCGAGGGGCCGAATGGCCTACTATGTTTCTATGAGCTAGTCTCAGTAATGGTGATCATGTAACTACCAGATTGTCGTAAAAACCCATCTGGTTTACTCATGTCCCTTTAGGGGAGGAAATCTGCCGTCCTTACCCGGTCTGGCCGATATGTGGCAATGTGGTTGACGCTTAACTGCCCTCTGAAGTAGCCTAGCAAATCAGTCAGTTGCTTCCACTATGTGGCTCATCAACACCTTCACACAGAATCACAGAAACCCCACAGTGCAGATAGAGGCCATTTCGGCCCATCGAGCCTGCACCGACACACATCCCACCCGATCACCGTAACCCCTACACCAACACATACCCACCCTATCCCCGTAACCCCACTAACAATAAGGGTCAATTTATCATAGCCAATCAACCTAACCCGCACATCTTTGGACTGTGGGAGGAAACCGGAGCACCCGGAGAAAACCCACGCAAACACGGGGAGAATGTGCAAACTCCACACAGACAGTCACCCTTCTCAAGGATACTTAGGGATGGGCAATAAATGCTGGCATCCCGTGAATGAATCTTAAAAAAAAACCTATGCAACCCCCAAAGATCAGGATGCGAAAATGTATTTTTAAAATGTTGTATATATTGTGCAATTCTTCTCCCTGTACTTTCCCAGAATCCGTGAGTTTGCCCTCATTTGTCCTAGTCTTCACAGTATGGAGGCCAGCCCATGGATGTGTCCACTGAGGCTGTAGTGTCATTGCTGCTTCCTGGTTGCCCTCTTGACGATGTGCTTGAGTGGCAAAGGACGCGCTCTGTTCCATACATACATTTTTCCTTATCGTGGTGACTCAACTGAGACTGTCAAAACGTGTCCCCTGGAGTGGAGCAAAAGCTCTCGAACCATGGAGCGTTTTACCTGAACCTACATCAGTGTCGATTATTTGGCGCTGCCTAGATGATGTCGGTTGATTTTGGATGCTCTGCTCCAGAGAACACGCGTACCTTTGGCTGACCGAGCAAAATCAGATGCACTGACGATGACGCTGCTGGCTGTACTGCGCATTGATTGTGAAAGGTTTCCGTGTAGGTCGCTTTCCAAAAGTGCGGCCCGAGGGCTGGAAACAGTCAGCTGACGCTCCAGTAGTCTTTGGGCTTGGGTCACATTAGAGATATTGATTGACCGAGCTTCATCACAACCTTGGCTTTTGTTTGTTGTTTTGCCATTCTTTAGCCTGCTCCTTTAGTACTCCATTTGACTGAATTGTGCCACTCATTGTCCCTGCTATGGGACAGGATTTGACTACATTTTGTCAGATTTCCGTTAATTTGTCAGATTTCCGTTCAGTTTGACCCGTTTTCACATGTTTACTGCACTTTTTACGGGAGTGACCTCAGTCATGTCTCAGTGCTGTTGGTCCAGAACTAATGTTGAGTGTATGATTACAGACCTAGTTCTCACCTCTCTCTCGCCAGCTACAGGAAACTCTCGATTTACCGGCACCCAAACAACCGGAAATAACCGGCAAAATTCAGGAGTAGGTTCAGTTGTTTTACTTCATATTAGTGGCCGTTCCTGGATCTGTGGCTGTGTAATCGGGGGTTCCTGCACTTGTTGCTAAGCAACAGGGACGCTTGGTCTGTGGCCGGGGTTCCTGCAGCTGTTGCTGAGCAACAGGGAAGCCTGGATTTGTTGCTGTGTACGGGGCTCTCGTACCTTTTAAACTATACCTCTCTGTAATCCGGACTTTTTGATAAACCGGCACCACGCCGGTCCCGTCGGTGCCGGATAAAAAAGAGTTTCCTGTATTTCTGTCGCGCGCGCGCGCACACACAAACATTCTCTCTCTCTCTCTCTCAATCATCCGACTGCTGCCAGTGGCTCTCACTCTATTACCAAAAGTATGATTGGCGGATGAATCTTCCCAGTAGAGTGCACTGGAGTACTGGCCGCACACTCTGGGAAGACCTAGGCAATCTGAGAATAATGGAAGGAATTGAGACACTCATGCAAAAAAAATAGTCCAGAGGGCCCAGAAAATAGTTGTTGAAATTTAATGATGTCAAATTTTTTTTTTTTTTGCATAGCATAGCGCTAGTTTTAAGTATTGATTTTGCATAAGCATTGTGATAATATTTGGAATACACTTCTTTGAACTCTGCCATTCCTTTTGTGGTTTTATAAAACAACAACAACTTGTATTTGTGTAGCACCTTTTAACGTAGAAAAATGACCCAAGGTGCATCACAGAGATGTCATCAGACAAAAATGGAAGTTGAGATAAAGAAAGAGATATTAACAGACCAAAAGCTTGGTCAAAGTTGTGGGTTTGCAGAAGGGCCTGAAAGGAGGAGAGTGAGGTGGAGTGGTTTAGGGAGGGAATTCCCGAATGTAGGGCTTAGACGGCTGAAGGCACGGTCGCCAGTGTTGGGCAGAGGGAGGCTGGGATGCACAAAAAGCCAGAGGCAGAGGAACAAAGAGTTGTGTTGGGGAAAGAGGGCGGGAAGAGGTTACAGACATAGGGACGGGCAAGGCTAGGAAAGGAATTTAAACACAAGGATGAAAATCGGGGGACAGGGAGCCAATATAGGACGGGGTGAGCAGGATAGGATAGTGCCTGAATAGTCGAGCCTCCAGGTAACAGAAGCATGGACGAGGGTTTCAGCAGCAGATGGGCTGAGGCGGGCAATGTTACGTAGGTGGAAGTAGGCGGTAATTGTGATGAAGAGGCTATGGGGTCGGAAGCTCAAGACACAACACGGCCTGGGGTTTATTTATGGCTAGCCTCCCCATTATCTGTGGCCCTCGACAGACTTGCTGCTCACAGTGTTTCTGGGCCTTTATTGATGAGCTGCCTGATGTTGGATATTTATCGTGCTGT
Organism: Somniosus microcephalus; assembly: GCF_052327205.1. Classification (NCBI taxonomy): domain Eukaryota; kingdom Metazoa; phylum Chordata; class Chondrichthyes; order Squaliformes; family Somniosidae; genus Somniosus; species Somniosus microcephalus. Next base: position 83,812,019 of record NW_028225180.1, read on the forward strand.
TCCCTCCATGTTGTGCAGCACAAGAATTCTACTAAGAGGCAGGGTCATCTCCGTTTGCATACAGCAAATGAACGGCCCTTACTTAAATAGATCTATTCGCAGTTCAGGTTTTTTTTCTCCTTATCTGGGAACTTCACTTGGGAACTGTCTAGAGTGGCATGATGGAATCAGGAACTTGGGTGCGTATCTGCGATTTCCCCGTACTATGTTCGATCATTGCAGAGTGCAAGAGATAGGTTGGTATGGTGATCATTGATCAAAGGTTGTACAGGTTGAAGCCCGGTAATCCGTCACCCGGCGGTCCGGCACCTTCAGTGGTCCGGCACGAATTGAAACCGGCGGTCTTATGTTAACGAACTCGATTTTGGGTATACAAGGCATCATGCCCATGTTTGCAGCTTACGCAAAACTCAGAAACGTAGTAAGCAGTGAAGAGGATAACTTCAGGATGAATTTCAGGACGAAAAAGCCAGATGGGTGAAAGGGACAGAGACGTAGAAAGGCAGACGGGGTGTTATTTACCGAACCTTCAGTGGTTCGGAATTTTCAATGGTCCGGCACAGGTCTGGTCCAGAGGGTGCCGGATTACCAGGGTCCAACCTGTACCACTGATGTAAGAGGGCGTCTGACACAGCAGGAAAGGTCATTGTCTCCCATGTCACTGATGAAGCCTGCTCAGTGTTGGAGGGTTTAACATTATTGTAATCAAAATTGGTTGGTTATGGTACACAGCGAGTGACAATTGCAATCTCTGTTTGCTGCTGCTGCTCCTTCATCTAGTCCATTGTGAACTGTAATTCACAACTCGGTGAGTATTTTTCAGATCTTTATGATTTTAAACTGGGTTTGGATGAGTAGGATCTTAAGAATTCAAACTTAAAAAGTTTGCAATTGGAATTTCCATTGATTTAATTCAGTAAAATGATCAATTAAAAACTGCCCTTTTCCCGTTCTTAAATTCTAGGAACAGGAGGAGGCCATTCAACACCTCTCGAGCCTGTTCCCTCATTCAATTTGATCATGGCTGACGTGTACCTTAACGCCATATACCCGCCGTTGATCCCTATCCCTTGATACCTTTACCTAATAAAACTCTGTCAATCTCGGCCTTCTGTTACTGAAACTCCTTGGGACAAAGTATGGTTTGTGTGTGTGTGTTTTTTTCAGGAGTTTATGGGATGTGGATGGCCCTGGCAAGGCTGCATTCACTGGCCTTCACCAGTTGCCTTGAGAAGGTAGTGGTGGCTCTTCTCCTTGAACTGCTGCAGTCCTTGTGGTGATGCTGCTCTCACAGTGGTGTTCGTTAGGGTATTCCAGAATTTGACCTGGTTCTGATGAAGGGCTGCAGCTGTACGTTCAAGTCGGAATGGTGTCCCGGGTGTCCTTGTGCACCAGTCGCTGAAGGTAAGCGTGCAGGTGCAGCAGGCGGTTAAGAAGGCAAATGGTATGTTGGCCTTCATGGCGAGAGGGTTCGAGTACAGGAGCAAGGATGTCTTGCTGCAGTTGTACAGGGCCTTGGTGAGACCACACCTTGAGTATTGTGTGCAGTTTTGGTCACCTTATCTGAGGAAGGATGTTCTTGACATGGAGAGAGTGCAGCGAAGATTCACCAGGCTGACAGGAATGACGTATGAGGAGAGATTGGGTCGATTGGGTTTATACTCGCTGGAGTTTAGAAGAATGAGAGGGGATCTCATTGAAACTTATAAAATTCTAACAGGACTAGACAGACTTGATGCAGGAAGGATGTTCCCGATGGCGGGGGAGTCCAGAACCAGGGGTCACAGTCTAAGGATAAGGGGTAAGCTATTTTGGACAGAGATGAGGAGGAAATTCTTCACCCAGAGAGTGGTGAACCTGTGGAATTCTCTACCACAGAAGGCAGTTGAGGCCAATTCATTAAATATATTCAAGAAGGAGTTAGATATATTTCTTAAGGCTAAAGGGATCAAGGGATATGGGGAGAAGGCAGGGACAGGGCACTGAGTTTGGATGATCAGCCATGATCGCATTAAATGGCGGAACAGGCTCGAGGGGCCAAATGGCCTACTCCTGTTCCTATCTTCTATGTTTCTATGTGTCTTGGAAGGGAACTTGGAGGTGATGGTGTTTCTGTGATCTTGCTGGTCTGGCCCTTCTCGCTGGTAGAGGTTACAGGGCTGGGTACTGCTCCTGAAGTAAGTTTGGCGAGTTGATACTGTGCTTCTTGCAGGTAGTGTACACTGTAGTCACAGTGTGCCGTTGGTGGAGGGGGTAGATACTCAGTTCATTGGCAGGGGTGCTGATCAAGCGGGCGACTTTGTCGCATATGGTGTCCAGCTTCGTGAGTGTTGTTGCAGCTGGATCCATCCAAGAAATGCTGGACATTGACAGTTGATCCGCCAGCATCAGGTTACTGTTTCCGAAGGAGACTGAAATCACATGGATTTCCAGCATTTTCTGTTTTTCTTTCTAATAACTAGCAGACCTGCCACCTTTTCTCTTTTAAGATGATGATGGACCCACTGCACTTTGTGTTTATTTTAGGTTTGCTGCATGTGCTGTTTTGTTTTATTGCCGTTGCCACCAACAGTTTGCATGAGAACTATGATGAAAAGTGAAATTGTCGACTCATTAACTGAAAAATTCAACCAAGTATTTGTTAATTAGTCAATACATAACATTTTTAAAGTTGTGGTTCTGTCTTTGGAAAAATGGACACATCTGGCTATTCTTTCTGGCTCTGTGACATGTTTGCATTTGATTAGTTGGCAGTCGTGCATTCCTTGTACTGGAGGACGAGGTTGCTAACAATGAAGGGAGCAAGGTTGATGTGTGCGGTGATCACTTTGCAGCCCGATACATGCTAGAAATTGTCTACCGCAAGCCTCGCGTTACCACGTTTTTTTGGGGGGAAGCGGGGGTTCTCCTGCTGACATTGCCGACGTTGTCTCTCGCATCTTGCCTCCGCACTTGCTCCAAATAGCTAGGCTATCCCACTACGCATTTAGAAAAAACACAACTTTAACTTATGCTTCGATATTTTTTAACCGTGATTTACAAAGTTGTGGGTCAAATTGATCACGTTGCTGGAAAAGGTTAAGAGTATGTGCATTCATGAGGAAATTAAAAAATAATCCTTAAAAGGATAAACATAGAAACACAGAAGATAGGAGCAGGAGCAGGCCATTCGGCCCCTCGAGTCTGCTCCGCCATTCAATGAGATCATGGCTGATCATCCAAATTCAGTACCCTGTGACGTAATAAAACTCACTACGCACTTGGTTTGAGTATAAAGCAAGGCTTTAATCAACTTGTTTCAGAACATGGAGGTCTAGTTGTCCTTCACTAGTTCCTGTCTTACAAAATGTCCCAGGGCAAGAACATAAGAACATAAGAAATAGGAGCAGGAGCAGGCCAATCGGCCCCTCAAGCCCGCTCCACCACCCAATAAGATTATGGCCGATCCGATCCCAACCCCAAATCTTCTATCACTCTGCATTCACCCAAACCCATGTGATCTCCCGGGAGAGGCCCACGCCCGAGTATTTATACTCCTTGGACGGCGCCACCAGCTGGCCGTCCAGTGTTATTTCATGAGTAGTTTCCTCATGATGATGAAATTTATAACAACCTGTCCCTGCTTTCTCCCCATATCCCTTGATCCCTTTAGCCTCAAGAAATATATCTAACTCCTTCTTAAATATATTTAATGAATTGGCCTCAACTGCCTTTTGTGGTAGAGAATTCCACAGGTTCACCACTCTCTGGGTGAAGAAATTCCTCCTCATCTCTGTCCTAAATGGCTTACCCCTTATCCTTAGATAATATTAACGAGGGCAAGGATGTGGCTTGGTGGTTCAACATGTTAGAGACAGTGGCATGTGTACTTGCTCTCACCATTCTCCCCGGTCTCAGCCACACTGCTATAGGAAGTGCAGGTCAGTCATTTCCCCATAGAAACAGAAGCGAAATCAGAGGGACAGTCACATAGGCTGCTCTCAAACACTGATCAGTGGCTGGCTTCAGAACCGTGATACAGGTTAAACTTTCTTTATTTGATGTTGAGACCCTTCCTGAGTAAGAACATAAGGATTAGGAGCGGGTGTCAGCCATTCGGCCCCTCGAGCCTGCTCCGCCATTCAATAAGATCATGGCTGATCATCGACCTCAACTCCACTTTCCCGCCCGATCCCCATATCCCTTGATTCCCTTAATATCCAAAAATCTATCGATCTCAGCCTTGAATATACTCAACGACTGAGCCGCCACAGCCCTCTGGGGTAGAGAATTCCAAAGATTCACCGCCCTCCGAGTGAAGAAATTCCTCCTCATCTCAGTCCTAAATGGCCGAGCGCTTATCCTGAGACTGTGACCCCTGGTTCTAGACTCTCCAGCCAGGGGGAAACAACCTCTCAGCATCTACCCTGTCAATCCCCCTCAGAATCTTGTATGTTTCAATGAGATCACCTCTCATTCTTCTCAACCCCAGAGAGCATCGGCCCAATCTACTCAATCTCTCCTCATAGGACATTATTATTTTTTTATATCATAAAATGACTCTTGGAAAAACGATCCTGCTTTATCGATCTGAGAGTAGATTTTCTGATTGCTGCTGCTTTCAAACAAATGTTTAACGTGCTAGCGCCAAATCCTTCTCTACATGTTTTTTTTAGCAGCAGAGAGTGGAGTTTGGTACAACGTGTTAAGCGTCTGTTCAAGAATAGCACTGACCAGAAACGTTCTCCTGATCTCTCCCGAGGCATGGCTGCCATTTTAGGATGAGGGCTTTAAATATGAGAACGGCACCAATCAGAAAATCTACTTTTAGAACACGAAACAGGATTGTTTTCCAAGAGTCATTTTAAGATTAAAAAAGGCAGGGTCTCCACATCAAATAAAGAAAGTTTAGCGATTTAAAAAACGGGCAAATTCAGGGAGGTTGTGCGCCCAGCATCCAATCTCTCTGAACGTGAGAATGGGGCGTAAATGGAGATATACAATGAGAACTCCAATTCTATGACCCGTGTTTGCATTTAGCAAGTGTGTATACTGGAAGCACGGTCTTGCTCAACTGACCCGACAGATCTTTTAAGAATGCTAGTTTTGGGAGTCTAGAAGATATACCAGGTTAGCACACCGACCTGGGTTCAAACCCTGTCCGGACTGGGTTGAAAGTCTCCTGTCTCTATCTGTGTAAGTTCCAGGGCCATAGTATTCCACAGATTGACAAAATCATTCAGAGACCTTGAGGATGGGTGATATTGAAATTGGAAATGGATTTCTTGCTGCAACAACCAAGTTTTCCCCCCCGGCAGGTGAGTCCGGGAGGAGCGGTGACCGTTACCCATAGATCTCTCAATAGATACCGTCAGCGCTGCTTTAGTAACTGGGGGCAGAAGCCCTGAATCCCTTGCTCACTTTCTCCTCCCGCTTAATTGATCCACCCTTCTGACCAAGGAAGGTAATATGGATACAACATGCGGGAGAGAATAGGAACACATACATGAAATATTTTATAATAGTAAAACTGAAGAATGCTCGTGGTTTGTGAGTAGCAGCTGTATGTAATCACATGCCACAGCAGTTGCCGTTAATTTTTCATTTGATAAATCCCTTGTGTTTAACTATAGTGTTTGCACAGGGAATTTGCTACAGAAAATAAATACAGTGCGTTCTTCAGGCTACAAAAATCATAAGGATAAGTATCAATGAGGAAGCCTTTTGGCCAATTCAGCTCATCCTTCCATAGAAACATGTGCTCTCCCACCACAGCCTCTTGACTGACGCTTCAGTTTTTGCCTCCCTTCTCCCGACCAGAACCCATTTCAGGTATTGATCACTCTGTGTGTGTGTGAAATCAATCCTGAACTTGTGTTTACCAGTTTGTACCTGTGTCCTCTTATCCTTGTGGTTTAACTTTAAATAATGCAAAGGGCAAATCTTTTCTACTGTACCATATACACTTCTGTAGGTTTACTTTCTCATTCGGCTCCTTTTTGAGGCTGAAGAATCCAGGTTTTTTTTTTAACGTTTCCTCATAACTCTGTCCTCTGACCCTAGGGATCAGCTTTATTGCCCTTCTCTGCACCGGACGTGTCCTTTGTGCCTTGGTGACCAGAACTGAATGCTGCGCTCAAGGTGCTTTGGTCAGGCCACCCTAAGTTATAATGATTTGGCAATACAGCTCAGTATTCTGTTTGCTTTATTAATTGGTCCTCCGAAATGGCTGGACATGGTCAGTGATGTAATAAAACTCACTAGGCACTTGGTTCAAGTATAAAGCAAGGCTTTAATCAACTTGTTTCAGAACATGGAGGTCTAGTTGTACTTCACTAGTTCCTTGTCTTTACAAAATGTCCCTGGCAAGCTGGGCCCACGTCCGAGTATTTATACTCCTTGGACAGCGCCACCAGCTGGCCGTCCAGCGTTATTTCATGAGTAGTTTCTTTATGATGATGAGATTTATAAGGGTCAGGTTTCAGTCTATTGCCACTCTCCGATCTCTTTCAATCTCTACCCTAGCCACCAGTTACTAAGTAGATCTACCATTTATTTGTTGCAGTGGGTAAGACGCTACAACTGCCTCCCACCAAGTTTAGACCATTGGATCAATTTAAGATGATCAGAAACAAATGATCACAAAGGAGACGGCGAAAATGTAGTGTTTTCCATGTTCAAAAGGAAAACCGCAGCTCCTGATTGGTACGTGAACCAACTGCGTAGAAATTTTTGCTGGCGCGTGAATGTGGGCCTTAAGGATTCCCTGTGCCTGACGTCTGCTTTACTCTGCTTGATGGAAGTGGCTTTTGGATGAGGTCCTCGAGTGAGAATTTGTGAGGTAATAAAAATTAGAAGGGACCTTGGTGTGCATGTACATAGATCCCTGAAGGCAGCAGGACAGGTAGATAAGGTGGTTAAGAAGGCATACGGGATACTTGCCTTCATTAGCCGAGGCATAGAATATAAGAGCAGGGAGGTTATGATGGAGCTGTACAAAACGCTAGTTAGGCCACAGCTGGAATACTGTGTGCAGTTCTGGTCGCCACACTATAGGAAGGATGTGATTGCATTGGAGAGGGTGCAGAGGAGATTCACCAGGATGTTACCTGGGCTGGAGCGCTTCAGCTATAAAGAGAGACTTGATAGGCTGGGGTTGTTTTGCTTAGAGCAGAGAAGGCTGAGGGGGGACCTGATTGAGGTGTACAAAATTATGAGGGGCATAGATAGGGCAGATAGAAAGGAACTTTTCCCCTTTAGTAGAGGGGTCAATAACCAGGGGGCATAGTTTCAAGGTAAGGGGCAGGAGGTTTAGAGGGGATTTGAGGAGAAACTTTTTCACCCAGAGGGTGGTTGGAATCTGGAACTCACTGCCTGGAAGGGTGGTAGAGGCAGGAACCCTCACAACATTCAAGAAGCATTTAGATGAGCACTTGAAACGCCATAACATACAAGGCTACGGACCAAGTGCTGGAAAATGGGATTAGATTAGACAGGGCTTGATGGCCGGCGCGGACACGATGGGCCGAAGGGCCTCTTTCTGTGCTGTATAACTCTATGACTCTATGAGAAATGTCAGACACATGAGAGAGTTGAGTATTTTTCATTCAAGGTACTCCTTCTGCAGTTAGCTTCGTTGAGTGAATTCTTTACTATATTTTTTTCTCTTCCAGTTCCCGCTCCCTTATTCCTTTCCTCCTAAAGATGCCAAGTGATTCTGGAGTCTGGTTCTCTCAACTAGTTTCTGCCTAATAATGAGTCCACGTATTAGTAATGAAGAATGCCTTTCATTTATACAGGTCCTGACCTGGTTTCTCAAACTTCTCAAAGCACCCCATACACAGTGAATCACTTTGAATCGCACTGACTCGCGTGATGTAGGCAAACGTGACAGCCATTTTGTTCACAGCAGGATCTCACAAACAGCAGTGACCAGTTGATCTATTTTGGTGGTGTTGGTTGAGGGAAGAATGTTGTCCAGGACAGCATAGGTGAAATCAATCTGTGACCGCACAGAGCAGTTTCATCTTAACTAAGGAACGTTACCTAATCACTGCTTTTCAATTTACTTTGTCTTCTCTCCATTGCTTTTCAGCTTTGATGCTGCCCTACACTATGGGTATTGGCTCTCCATCTACCGTTCTCAATAAATAAGATAGAAATGATATAAATAAGATAGATTGCCCCCAATTGCACACTGTGTCCCAAATGTGGCCTTACCAATGAGAGACATAGAGGCAGGTGGACATACAGCTAAACATAGACAGATGATTAGACAAACAAGCACACAGAAAGTCATGTACACAGACTTGTTGAGAGCCTGCTGTAAGAACTGGCACACTCCCAGAAGACCCCTATCCTAAGTGCTAGCTGCAGAAAGTGCTTTTTATTGGTATAAAACAACAGTACAAATCTGACAGACGGGCAGACCTCGTGGACCATCTGGGATCTTCTGGTGGACCCCCTAATGTCTGACAACCCCACTTTGAAAACCTGTGACGAGCACAAGTAGACACACAGTCCAACAGATGAAAGTAGCAGAGAATGGAAACTGATTGTGGTAAGATATTGACCCATTCATTGACAAGATGCTGGTCCAGGATGCACTTACCATAACTCCATTAAAAAAAACAATTAACAGTAAACACGTAGTGAGCCTGTTTTATCTGCAGCTCTGGTTGCAGCAGGATTCTCGGGGTCAGAAATAATGATTATTATGGGATAGAAATGAAGCCAGAACATTTTTTAGTCCATCTAAAATTTAAATGAGCGGAAGTGGAAGTTTATTAAAGTTATAAACAGACACTGGGTAATTGAACCAGTGGTTTGTGACACAAGTGCCAATTTGGCATTTTACAAAGGAGTTCGTCTTCTCTCTCTCTCTGCATTGTGGTTGTAACACTCTCCAGGCAGCCGTGGCTCAGTGGGTAGCACCCTCGCCTCTGAGTCAGAAGGTTCTGGGTTCAAGCCCCACTCCAGAGACTTGAGCACAAAATCTAGGCTGACACTCCCAGTACAGTACTGAGGGAGCGCCGCACTGTCGGAGGGGCAGTACTGAGGGAGCGCCGCACTGTCGGAGGGGCAGTACTGAGGGAGCACCGCACTGTCGGAGGGGCGGTACTGAGGGAGCGCCGCACTGTCGGAGGGGCAGTACTGAGGGAGCGCCGCACTGTCGGAGGGGCGGTACTGAGGGAGCGCCGCACTGTCGGAGGGGCGGTACTGAGGGAGCGCCGCACTGTCGGAGGGGCAGTACTGAGGGAGCGCCGCACTGTTGAAGGGGCAGTACTGAGGGAGCGCCGCACTGTCGGAGGGGCAGTACTGAGGGAGCGCTGCACTGTCGGAGGGGCGGTACTGAGGGAGCGCTGCATTGTCGGAGGGGCAGTACTGAGGGAGCGCTGCACTGTCGGAGGGGCGGTACTGAGGGAGCGCCGCACTGTCAGAGGGGCAGTACTGAGGGAGCGCTGCATTGTCGGAGGGGCAGTACTGAGGGAGTGCTGCATTGTCGGAGGTGCCGTCTTTCGGATGAGACATTAAACCGAGGCCCCGTCTGCTCTCCCAGGTGGACGTAAAAGATCTCATTGCACTATTTCGAAGAAGAGCAGGGGGAGTTCTCCCCGGTGTACTGGGCCAATATTTATCCTTCAATCAACATCACAAAAAAAAACCCAGATAATCTGGTCATTATCATATTGCTGTTTGTGGGAGCTTGCTGTGTGCAAATTGGCTGCCGTGTTTCCTACATTACAACAGTGACTACACTTCAAAAAAAAGTACTTCATTGGCTTTAAAGTGCCTTGGGACATCTTGAGGTTGTGAAGGGTGCTGTAGAACTGCAAGTCTTTCCATTATCAAAGAGCATTTTTTCAGTACACCCTTACTCTTTGAGAATCCTTCCCATATCACTTTACCTCGCTACCTTTATCCCTTCCTTTAAAAATCCCTTAACCCTTTGCTTTTGTCCTCGGTGAGTAACAATCCGGGAAGGTCGGTGGGTCACTGCCAAGCCAGTGCTGAGTTAGCTGATTTCGGTCTCGGTGGAGACAGGGGTGCAACAGTTGGATCATAGAAACATAGAAGATAGGAGCAGGAGTAGGCCATTCGGCCCCTCGAGCCTGCTCCGCCATTCAATGAGATCATGGCTGATCATCCAAATTCAGTACCCGGTCCCTGCTTTCTCCCCATATACCTTGATCCCTTTAGCCTTAAGAAATATATCCAACTCTTTCTTGAATATATTTAAAGAATTGGCCTCTACTGCTTCTGTGGTAGAGAATTCCACAGGTTCACCACTTTCTGGGTGAAGAAATTCCTCCTCATCTCTGTCCTAAACGGCTTACCCCTTATCCTTAGACTGTGACCCCTGGTTCTGGACTCCCCGACCATCGGGAACATCCTTCCTGCATCTAGTCTGTCCAGTCCGGTCAGAATTTTATAAGTTTCAATGAGATCCCCTCTCATTCTTCTAAACTCCAGCGAGTATAAGCCCAATCGACCCAATCTCTCCTCATACGTCATTCCTGCCACCCCAGGTATCAGCCTGGTGAATCTTCGCTGAACTCCCTCCATGGCAAGAACATCCTTCCTCAGATAAGGCGACCAAAACTGCACACAATACTCAAGATGTGGTCTCACCAAGGATCCTAATTTCCATCCAGTGTCACCAGCTGGAAAACGTACTTGTGTTGATGTTGGGTGAGGACCGGATCAGGCTGGGCTGTGTTGCCATCTGAAGTTCAATACCTAAAGAATGACCACTTGGCCAAGACAGTGGGGGTACTTGTGGAACCATTCCCCACCAAGGAATCAATGAGTTTGGGAGAGAGGGAAAAAATTGGTGGAAAAAAAGGTGAAAAAAAGGTAAAAAAAAACACACAAGCATTCCATAAACATAGACATGGACCATGTACAGCAGGCACCTCAAAGCACTGGAGCGGTACCACCAATGCTGTCTCCGCAAGATCCTGCAAATCCATTGGCAGGATAGGCGCAACAACGTCCGTGTTCGCGCTCAGGCCAACATCCCCAGCATCGAAGCTCTGGCCACGCTCGATCAGCTCCGATGGACGGGTCACATCATCCGCATGCCCGATACGAGACTCCCAAAACAAGCGCTCTACTCGGAGCTCCGGCACAGCAAGAGAGCCCCAGGTGGGCAGAGGAAACGCTTCAAGGACACCCTCAAAGCCTCCTTGAAAAAATGTAACATCCCCATCGACACCTGGGAATCCCTGGCCCAAGACCGCACAAAGTGGAGGAGAAGCATCCGGGAAGGCGCCGAACACCTCGAGTCTCTTCACCGGGAGCAAGCGGAAGCCAAGCGCAAAAGGCGGAAGGAGCGCACGTCAACCCAAGCACCCCACCCACCCACCCCTTCAACCACCGTCTGCCCCACCTGTGACAGAGACTGTAGGTCCCGCATTGGACTCGTCAGTCACCTGAGAGCTCATTTTTAATGTGGAAGCAAGTCATCCTCGGTTCCGAGGGACTGCCTAAGAAAAGATTCCATCGAGAGTAGCATTTAATTGAGGATGGTATCTTTGTAATGGGCTTTTAATGCATTAGTGTTTGAGTGCATGTCTCAAAGTGTCAGTGAACGCTGAAGTTTTTGATGTTGATTTGTATTCTTACGGCCAATGTAGTCGTGGTTAGGTCTGAGGGTTCCAGGACCCTTCGTTATTTGTTACTTTAAAAAAAAACTCGATAACAGACAATATGCAACACGTTCTTGCTTTGCATTCACCTTGTTTAACATTGTCAGGGACCGTATTATGATTGAGGCAAGCAGAGATGGTCACAGGAAGGAGCTCGATGATTTAAGTGCGAGGCAGGACCGAGATGGGAGCTCCCCAAATACCCTAAAATTCGGATAACTTAAAAGGTTTCACCGCAGCATTGTCCCCAATGTTTTATACACCTTTCATTCAATTACAGAACTGTATCATTCAGCATGAAGAGCTTGTCTCTTCCCCTTAAACAAGATTAACCTAAATGAATTGGCTCCCTGAATTGCAAAATGCTAGTTGCCTTGAAAAATATCTAGGTTAGAAAACAAATTAATATTCTGAGACTTTCAAAGTACTGCATAGATTTCTGTCTCAATGGCCAGAAGCTGTTTAGTTATAAAGTATGCATGATCCTCCTGATCATTAAATTCACCCTAGGAGGCTGTTTCAGTAATATTCAGTTGACATGTTAAGTCTGAACCACAGCATTATTACATTTACAGTAACACGACGACTGGCAAAGACTCAATTGTTCAAAATATTATTTTAGGGATGCTGTATTTTTGCAGAAGAGATGAGTCACGGGCGGAAACGATTGCTGAACTGATGATCAAAACCCAGTGCACAGCTTAGAACATTTTGAGGCGGTCGTGGAGAGGACGGGGCGGGGAGGAAGACGAGTGGGTGAGCCACCCAGGGACCCGCTCCCCCACCACTTCCAACCATCAGTTACAAGGCAGCATTGGCAGGAGCCTGGTAGCAGAAAGAAGGAAGACTTGCACAAAACTATAGACGGGTGAAAATAATCAAAACACCTTTTTTAAAATGTAAAAATTCTAGAGCAGTTAACACAGTTGTGCAATTGCAAAGAGCGCGAGACTCAGAAATTAATTTGCATTAAATATTTTGCTGCGGATGGTTAAAATTTGGTGAAGGAAGTGAAGTGGATTTTTGCATTCGGAATTAGACCAAATGGGCTTTTGGAATGGTTCAGTAGCACTCTGCCATGCAGTAGCCATTGTGACCCTTCTTCCCTTCCCCCCCCCCCCCCCCCCCCGCCTCCTCCATTCAGTCATGGTAGGGATGAGCAAAACATTTAGCATTCTCCTTTAAGGAGGAGTGATCGGTTGTTACCCGTTTTTTAAAAAAAAAAACAACGGTATGCTCAGACTTTTCCTCAATTGGGGGTAGTGCAATTGATGTACTGTTTTGCGCTCATTCCTAATATCTGCTGTTACATTTCATGACAGCATTGATCTTCGTTATATCTGGCATAAAGATTCAATAGTAAGCTCAAAGTAACGGTCCTGTTGTTTAGAGAAAATTAGCACAGTTGGCGGAAAAGTAGGTGTGCAAAACATCTGTTAAAATAGGTTAGTTTAAAAAAACGTTTTTTTTGTAAATTTCTGTTCATTCAAAGTGGAGGATTTTAGTTCTGGGGAAAGGAGCACTTTCCATTTCAAGTACCCAGTGTCAGCATCAAACACTCTCAGGTCAGGTACGGCACGGGTTAGATACAGAGTAAAGCTCCCTCTGCACTGTCCCCATCAAACACTCCCAGGGCAGGTACAGCACGGGTTAGAAACAGAGTAAAGCTCCCTCTACACTGTCCCATCAAACACTCCCAGGGCAGGTACAGCACGGGTTAGATACAGAGTAAAGCTCCCTCTACACTGTCCCATCAAACACTCCCAGGGCAGATACGGCACGGGGTTAGATACAGAGTAAAGCTCCCTCTACACTGTCCCATCAAACACTCCCAGGGCAGGTACAGCACGGGTTAGATACAGAGTAAAGCTCCCTCTACACTGTCCCGTCAAACACTCCCAGGGCAGGTACAGCACGGGGTTAGATACAGAGTAAAGCTCCCTCTACACTGTCCCCATCAAACATTCCCAGGGCAGGTACAGCATGGGTTAGATACAGAGTAAAGCTCCCAATACACTGTCCCATCAAACACTCCCAGGGCAGGTACAGCACGGGTTAGATACAGAGTAAAGCTCCCTCTACACTGTCCCATCAAACACTCCCAGGGCAGGTACAGCACGGGTTAGATACAGAGTAAAGCTCCCTCTACACTGTCCCATCAAACACTCCCAGGGCAGGTACAGCACGGGTTAGATACAGAGTAAAGCTTTCTCTACACTGTCCCATCAAACACTCCCAGGGCAGGTACAGCACGGGTTAGATACAGAGTAAAGCTCCCTCTACACTGTCCCATCAAACACTCCCAGGGCAGGTACAGCACGGGTTAGATACAGAGTAAAGCTCCCGCTGCACTGTCCCATCAAACACTCCCAGGGCAGGTACAGCACGGGTTAGATACAGAGTAAAGCTTCCTCTACACTGTCCCATCAAACACTCCCAGGGCAGGTACAGCACGGGTTAGATACAGAGGAAAGCTCCCTCTACACTGTCCCATCAAACACTGCCAGGGCAGGGACAGCACGGGTTAGATACAGAGTAAAGCTTTCTCTACACTGTCCCATCAAACACTCCCAGGGCAGGTACAGCACGGGTTAGATACAGAGTAAAGCTCCCTCTACACTGTCCCATCAAACACTCCCAGGGCAGGTACAGCACGGGTTAGATACAGAGTAAAGCTTTCTCTACACTGTCCCATCAAACACTCCCAGGGCAGGTACAGCACGGGTTAGATACAGAGTAAAGCTCCCTCTACACTGTCCCATCAAACACTCCCAGGGCAGGTACAGCACGGGTTAGATACAGAGTAAAGCTCCCGCTGCACTGTCCCATCAAACACTCCCAGGGCAGGTACAGCACGGGTTAGATACAGAGTAAAGCTTCCTCTACACTGTCCCATCAAACACTCCCAGGGCAGGTACAGCACGGGTTAGATACAGAGGAAAGCTCCCTCTACACTGTCCCATCAAACACTGCCAGGGCAGGGACAGCACGGGTTAGATACAGAGTAAAGCTTTCTCTACACTGTCCCATCAAACACTCCCAGGGCAGGTACAGCACGGGTTAGATACAGAGGAAAGCTCCCTCTACACTGTCCCATCAAACACTCCCAGGGCAGGTACAGCACGGGTTAGATACAGAGTAAAGCTCCCTCTACACTGTCCCATCAAACACTCCCAGGGCAGGTACAGCAGGGGTTAGAAACAGAGTAAAGCTCCTTCTACACTGTCCCATCAAACAATCCCAGGGCAGGTACAGCACGGGTTAGATACAGAGTAAAGCTCCCTCTACACTGTCCCGTCAAACACTCCCAGGGCAGGTACAGCACGGGTTAGATACAGAGTAAAGCTTCCTCTACACTGTCCCATCAAACACTCCCAGGGCAGGTACAGCACGGGTTAGATACAGAGGAAAGCTCCCTCTACACTGTCCCATCAAACACTGCCAGGGCAGGGACAGCACGGGTTAGATACAGAGTAAAGCTTTCTCTACACTGTCCCATCAAACACTCCCAGGGCAGGTACAGCACGGGTTAGATACAGAGGAAAGCTCCCTCTACACTGTCCCATCAAACACTCCCAGGGCAGGTACAGCACGGGTTAGATACAGAGTAAAGCTCCCTCTACACTGTCCCATCAAACACTCCCAGGGCAGGTACAGCAGGGGTTAGAAACAGAGTAAAGCTCCCTCTACACTGTCCCATCAAACACTCCCAGGGCAGGTACAGCACGGGTTAGATACAGAGTAAAGCTCCCTCTACACTGTCCCGATAATTGCCCCAGTCCCAACTTCAAAAGAGCACCTCCTACTGTACCAGTGTGATATTTTTCAATTTCTCTTACCAGCCTCCCCATGGCCCCTCTGAGTGAGATAAGAGCATAAGAAATAGGAGCAGGAGTCGGCCATTCGGCCCCTCGAGCCTGCTCCGCCATTCAATAAGATCATGGCTGATCTGATCTTGGCCTCAACTCCACTTTCCTGCCCGCTCCCCATAACCCTCGACTCCCCTGTTGCTCAAAAATCTGCCTTTCTCCACCTTGAATGTATACAATGACCCAGCCTCCACGGCTCTCTGGGGCAGAGAATTCCAAAGATTCACGACCCTCTGAGAGAAGAAATTCCTCCTCATCTCCGTCTTAAATGGGTGCCCCCTTATTCTGAAACTGTGCCCCCGAGTTCTAGATTCCCCCACGAGGGGAAACATCCTCTCAGCATCTGCCCTGTCGAGCCCCCTCAGAATCTTACATGTTTCAATAAGATCACCTCTCATTCTTCTAAACTCCAAATGCGTATAGGCGCAACCTGCTCAACCTTTCTTCATAGGACAACCCCTTCATCTCAGGAATCAACCTAGTGAACCTTCTCTGAACTGCCTCCAATGCAAGCATATCTCTCCTTAAATAAGGGGACCAAAACTGTACGCAGTACTCCAGGTGTGGTCTCACCAACACCCTGTACAGTTGTAGCAGGACTTCCCTACTTTTATACTCCATTCCCTTTGAAATAAAGGCCAACATTCCATTTGCCTTCCTAATTACTTGCATGCTAACCTTTTGCGTTTCATGTACGAGGACCCCCAGATCCCTCTGTACTGCCGCGTTCTGTCGTCTTTCCCCGTTTAAATAATATTTTTCTTTTCTATTCTTCCTACCAAAGTGGATAACTTCACATTTTCCCACATTATACTCCACCTGCCAAATTTTTGCCCACTCACTTAACCTGTCTATATCCCTTTGCAGGCTCTGTGTGTTCTCCTCACAACTTGCTTCCCCACCTATCTTTGTTACCACCTTAGTGCTGAAAGAGGGACTATTTTGTGCTGACGAGAAACTGGGTTGAGGCTGCCTCAAACCTTTCCCATAAATAGGTTTTAGAGACAATTTCAAGGCAGCAGCTCTTGCTGGCATGGCATCTTGAGTTAATAATTTAGTGGAGAGCTATGGGACTTGCTGATATTTTATGATGAGTAAAATCTTTTATTATTTTTGCTAGCCTGGGGTGCCGGGGTCCAAGCTTAGGGCCTTTATATTTTTACAAGGGGATGCTGGCGAGCCTGCAGGAATGGAGTTCCTTGATGCTAAATTGCTCAAAATTCACTTCTGAGAAGTTCATTTACTGTCTGTCGACCTCTGAAAATACTTGCCGGGACTCTAGAGAGTTTGGGTCAAGAGCTTCAAACTCTTGCGCATATTTGGCGAGCAGATGCTCTGACCTTGTTCTGACCCAGACATTCTGATACAAGACAGCAAGATCGAGGGTGGTCCCTTAAGTTCTGACTGACCTTAAACCTTGACTGTTGCTAAATTAAAGGCGTATGACCAAAACCTCATTTAAATTCCACGTACGTACTCTTGCAAATAGCCTTTATCCACCAGTCAGCAATGTAATTCACGTATGGCGCCACAACTGTTGTTACCAAGTATCCTGTTGGAACACTGCTTTGCAAAATTTATTTTTAAAAATGTGGATTTTTGTTTGACATAGAATATACAGCACAGAATATACCGCACAGAATCTACAGCACAGAAACAGGCCATTCGGCCCAACTGCTCCGTGCCGATGTTTCTGCTCCACGCGAGCCTCCTCCCACCCCCTCTTCATCTCACCCCATCAGCATAACCCTCTATTCCTTTCTCCCTCATGTGTTTATCCTGCTTCCCCTTAAATCCATCTATACTATTCGCTTCAACCACTCCCTGTGGGAGCGAGTTCCACATTCTCACCACTCTCTGGGAAAGAAGTTTCTCCTGAATTCCCTATTGGATTTATTAGTTTTTAATTTAACTGTGCTGTGAGGAGGGTTATGTGTGAGTAGCCTGGACAGTGAGTGAGCTAGACTGTGTTCAATTCCATGTTAACAATGGCCCAGAAATTCGGGTCGGGTCGGGGGCTTCCCGCGGGTGCAAGCCCCCGACCTGCACTTACCTTGCGCGCCGGCCGTTGAGCTGTGGGCCCGCGTGGGATTCCGATCCTGGGCCTGCTCCAGCTGCCGGCACGCAGTGCTTGCGTATCCCAGGGGCGCAGTTAGTTCGAAGCGTCCCCTGGGATCACGTGGGCCATGGAGAGCCAATGGTAGCAGGAAATGCTCCATTCATAAATTTGACAGGAAGAGCTGTCAAACCTATAAATACTATACGCCCCAAAACATCACTAAAACTTCAAATAAATTTTTTTTAAATCGCATTTTTAAAATAACTATAAATTACATGAAATAACTATTTTAAACAATAATTTAAATTTTTGAAAAATTAATTGCATTTTCTAACGGGGCTAAAAATAAACTTACCTTTCTTTAAAGTATTTAAAAATAATAAACCTGTGGAAAAAATGTTTTAATATTAATTAATTCACCACTTACCTTGTTAAAAGCAGACCTTGCGACTGCTTTTTAAAAGTGTAACTGCTGGAGACTTACCCTCCCGGAGAAACCTGGAAAAAAAACGTAAGTTCGATGCGCACGCGCTGCCTCTCCGGCGCACGCGTTCGACCACTGAACCCCTTTCAGGGGAACGGAAGTTCCGGTTTCATGCGCAGTGCATGCACGAAACCGGCACTTTCGTTGGGCCGACGCGTGAGTACCCAGCGCGTACTCACCCGTGGGGACCTGAAGTTCTGGGCCAATATAATCGAAGCACTCCTGATGACCTTCTGGGGAAGGCTGTACAGGATAAAAGGGTTCAGATTCAATTCTTGGTCTGTGCTGAATTTGCCGATCTTGGCGAGGACCGCAGCGGGGGATGCTGCAGTGCCCATTTACTTATTATTATCCATTTGCTGGAACTGCAACCCAGCATTAGTCAGCACCTTCAGGAAAGGAGGAGAGAGTTTGAATACGCAAGTAGCCTGTCTAAGTGAGGGATGCCCGAACACGTTGAAAATGATCTGCGTTTAGGCAGCTGTTCGATCTGTCACACTCCAGACATCACACTTCATTCCAGCTGAAAATCAACTTTGGGGAAAGACTGAGAAAGCCAGCCACTTAATCCTGGTGCTTCCCACTTGGAGCCTGAAAATGGCCAGCCTTTTCCAATCTGCACAATTCCCTGACAAAACACGAGGCTGTGTTTACTTAATACAGTTCAATTATTTTGGCCTTAAAGTGACAGCGCAGGATATTACATTGTGTGTTACATGGTATGCCTTGTCTTTATAAAACAGAGTAGTATCAGCTGCCTTATCGTGGGCAACATCACGGGAGTGTAACTCATAAAACCAGAAAGGAGAACGGGGCAACGCAGGAGTCTGTCCAGGAAACGGTCGTCGGTCATTATATATTATTTTTTGTCATGTTGCCCACAAATTCAACCTCTTTTCAGATCAGATGGTTTCCCTTTCATCCGTGTGGCAGCTGTCTAGGAATGCCAGCCTCTTCCGGTTCTCCCGTCACCACTCCCTGCTGACTGTAGTGTCCCTCCAAGGTGCTCCTTCCTACATGGCCAGCAATGGCATTTCGTCCCAACTCCCTCCTTTTGTAGTTCCACAGGACGATCTTCTGAACATGGCACAGCATTTCTGGCTGCTGCCATTTTCAGAACCCATTCATTCACCTGAATGAAAGTCAGTGGCTGCTTTCCACCGCTCTACATAGTACCGGGGGAAAAAAAGTAAATCGCTGCATGAACCCTTCTTCTCTATACCTTATTGTTAACGCATATCATGCTGCAAGCTAATGGAATATGTCCACGCTCTGATACCTCGTTAAAATGGCCATTCCTCATGTGTGAGTCCAGACAGTGAATGTCGACGTACCAGTGTAAGCGTGGAATAAAAACAGAAAATGCTGGAAACACTCAGCAGGTCAGGCAGCATCTGTGGAGAGAGAAACAAGAGTCAATGTTTCAGGTCGATGACCCTTCGTCAGAACTAGTGTAAGCGTGGCTTGGTTGGTAGCACCGTCGCCTCTGAGCCAGAAGGTTGTGGGTTCAAGTCCCACTCCAGAGATTTGAGCACAAAAATCTAGGCTGACACTCCAGGGCAGTACTGAGGGAGCGCCACACTGTCGGAAGGGCAGTACTGAGGGAGCGGCGCACTGTTGGAGGGGCAGTACTGAGGGAGCGCCGCACTGTCGGAGGGGCAGTACTGAGGGAGCGCCGCACTGTCGGAGGGGCAGCACCGAGGGAGCGCCGCACTGTCGGAGGGGCAGTACCGAGGGAGTGCTGCACTGTCGGAGGGGCAGTACCGAGGGAGCGCCGCTCTGTCGGAGGGGCAGTACCGAGGGAGCGCCGCACTGTCGGAGGAGCAGTACCGAGGGAGCGCCGCACTGTCGGAGGGGCAGTACCGAGGGAGCGCCGCACTGTCGGAGGGGCAGTACCGAGGGAGCGCCGCACTGTCGGAGGGGCAGTACTGAGGGAGCGCCGCACTGTCGGAGGGGCCGTCCTTCGGATGAGACGTTAAACCGAGGCCCCGTCTGCTCTCTCAGGTGGACGTAATAGATCCCATGGCCATTATTGAAAAAGCAGGGGAGTTCTCCCTGGTGTCCTGGCCAATATTTATCCCTCAATCAACATCACTAAAAAAACAGATTATCCAGTCGTTATCACATTGCTGTTTGTGGGAGCTTGCTGTGCGTAAATAGGCTGCCGTGTTTCCTACATTAAAACAGTGACTATACTTCATTGGCTGTAAAGCGCTTTGAGACGTCTGGCGGTCGTGAAAGGCGCTGGAGAAATGCAAGTCTTTCTTTTATTCAACCATTAATGCTTCACAGACAAACTTAATCCTGCGCGCTCACAATGTGCACATCCCTTCAGAGGCTGTTGGATAACATTTCGGAATGGGAACCATGGCTGCTATTTTTTTTTACCCTCCTTAGCCTGGAAGCGCTGAAACCATTTCCAAGGACCAGCTGGTGCCCTGGTTGAACCATAGAATAACAGAAGCTTACAGCACAAAAGAGGCCATTTGGTCCATTGTGTCTGTGTTGGCTCTTTGCAAGAGCAATCCAAAACTCGTCTCGCTGCCCAATTATCTCCCTGTATTTCCTCTGCTTCAGATATTTATTAATGCTGTGGTCTTTGCTTCAAATATTCCCTGTGCGAAAGCATTCCATTCTCCATCAAATCTCTGCATCAAGAAATTTCTCCTCACTCTCTTAGTGACAGTTTTAAACTGACGATCCCTTGTCACTGACTCCCCGACCGGAATATATTCCCTATATTCACCCTACCAAAACCCTTCATAGTTGTAAAAACCTCTTAGCTTTTGCTCCGCACCAGTGGAAATAGTCACAGTATCGGAAGCCTCTACTCGTGACTGTAGTTTCTCACCCCTGCTTCATCTTGTGGCAATCCCGCAACTCGGCACACACCAGTAAGTGAACCTGGGACCTTTTGATCTCTGTTGTTTGGTAAAGGCAGTGCCTTCACTCATTGAGCCATTGGGGAGCATGAATCTGATATTTATACAGCTTGTGCATTGAACATCACAATATACCAGCCACCTTGCTGCCTCTTTGTTATTAAGATGGGTGCGCTCAGTCTAAATATTGGATCTCGTGGGACTGCGATCTGTTTATTTCCACAATTGCCGGACCATCTCAGTGTTATAAAGCGCATCACATCTGGCATCCTTCGGTATTTGGATAATAATGCACTCCCCTGTACCAGTGAAGGCTCCCTTTCTTTGCCCAGGGCAGGACGAGCCTCCTGGCTGTGTTTAATAACACAGGAGTTGGGTCTGAAATCTTGCCAGTTCTTCAAAATGTACGTGACGTCTGTTTATTTTATTCAATCATAAAATGGCAAATATTTACATTTTGAAGGTTGGGAGCGTGGGGTACTTAAAAAAAAAAAAAAAAAAAAAAAAAAAAAAAAATATAAATGACATTGGTGCTGTGAGTGTCGGTATAGCCCCCATTAAAATTTAGTGGTGGCATTCCTAGTTCCTTCAACAACACCCCATGCACCCCCGCCTCCCCATCCTTGCCCTGGAGGCGCTGATTCTTGCGAGGGTACTGTTCCACAGGCTCTGACAGCCCTTCCCTACCCAACCTAAGTGGCCACTCTTCCTAGATAGTGAGCAGGGCATTTAAGACTGAGATGAGGAGGAATTTCTTCACTCAGGGCTGCGGATACTCAGTTGTTGAGTATATTCAAGGCTGAGATCGATAGATTTTTGGACTCTAGGGGAATCTAGGGATATGGGGATCGGGCGGGAAAGTGGAGTTGAGGTCGAAGATCAGCCATGATCTTACTGAATGGCGGAGCAGGCTCGAGGGGCCGTATCCTCCTAATTCTTATGTCCATATGTTCTATTCGACTGCAAAGCCTGATCCTGCCTTAACCTAACGTCTACACATGTGCACTTTCCAGAAGGGGTCACTGAATAGCATCAGAAGCAGGACCCCCAGGCTAATTTATCCCCCCCCCCCCTGTAGCTCGGGGGGTATTCAGGCCAATTGTAGCATCTACCCGCTGCCCTAGCTGAGAGCAGCAAATCCTCTAAAGAGCGATGTTCAAAAAAAAATGCAGTGTTAACGGGGTGGAAGATGTAAAATGAAATGGTTTGTAATCATCTGTTTCCAGTTAATGTTTGCGAAGGCTGAGAAAAATCAGATGTTGGGTAACCTATGGGGTGACTCTGGGAAAAGTGCATATGCAAAGGATTAGACATAGTCAGATCTGACACCTAAAGAATTATAGAGCTGGAAAAATTCCATGCTCCTTTCTGCATTCCTCATAGGGGGGGAGGATTCAGGTTTTAATTGATCACAGGAGTTTCCCTGAAGCACATAGTCACACAGTTTAAGTATGTGAGGTTTGTTCATCATTTAGAATTATCAGCAGCAAGGCTTAAAGAGTGCTTAAAATATACTCTCATGGCTCGGTTGTTAGATGTACTGTCTGTTGGGGAACGGAGCTATACTGCAACAACAACCTGCCTTTCCACCATCTACAAGGCACAAGTCAGGAGTGTGATGGAATACTCTCCACTTGCCTGGATGAGTGCAACTCCCAACAACACTCAAGAAGCTCGACACCATCCAGGACAAAGCAGCCCCGCTTGATCGGTACCCCGTCCACCACCTTAAACATTCACTCCCTCCACCATCGGTGCACCGGGGCTGCAGTGTGGACCATCTACAAGATGCACTGCAGCAACTCGCCAAGGCTTCTTCGGCAGCACCTCCCAAACCCGCGACCTCCACAACCTAGAAGGACAAGGGCAGCAGGCACATGGGAACACCACCACCTCCAAGTTCCCCTCCAAGTCACACACCACCATCCCGACTTGGAAATATATCGGCCGATCCTTCATCGTCGCTGGGTCAAAATCCTGGAACTCCCTCCCTAACAGCACTGTGGGAGCACCTTCACCACACGGTTCAAGGCGGCTCCTTCATAAGGGCAACTAGAGATGGGCAATAAATGTTGGTCTTGCCAATGATGCCCACATCCCGTGAATTAATAAATAAAAAATTATATAGCGCCTTTAAAACCGTAAAACATTGGAGGCGCTTCACATGCGTACAATCAGACAAAATTTGACACCGAACCACATGAGATCTCAGGTCAGGTGACCAAAAGCTTGGTCAAAGAGGTCATAGAGTCATAGAGTCATAGACTTATACAGCACAGAAAGAGGCCCTTCGGCCCATCGTGTCTGCGCCGCCCATCCATCCCTGTCCAGTCTAATCCCATTTTCCAGCATTTGGTCCATAGCCTTGTATGCAATGGCATTTCAAGTGCTCATCTAAATGCTTCTTGAATGTTGTGAGGGTTCCTGCCTCTACCACCCTTTCAGGCATTGAGTTCCACATTCCAGCCACCCTCTGGGTGAAAAAGTTCCTCCTCAAATCCCCTCTAAATCTCCTGCCCCATCATTTTGTACACCTCAATCAGGTCCCCCCTCAGCCTTCTCTGCTCCAAGGAAAACAACCCCAGCCTGTCCAGCCTCTCTTCATAGCTGATGCGCTCCATCCCAGGTAACATCCTGGTGAATCTTCTCTGCACCCTCTCCAAAGCAATCACATCCTTCCTATAGTGAGGTGACCAGAACTGCACACAGTACTCCAGCTGTGGCCTCACCAGCGTTTTGTACAGCTCCATCATAACCTCCCTGCTCTTATATTCTATGCCTCGGCTAATGAAGGCAAGTATCCCATATGCCTTTTTAACTACCTTATCTACCTGCTCCGCTGCCTTCAGGGATCTATGTACATGTACACCAAGGTCCCTCTGACCCTCTGTACTTCCTAGGGTCCTACCACTCATTGTGTATTCCCTTGCCTTATTTGTCCGTCCAAAATGCATCACCTCGCACTTTTCAGGGTTAAATTCCATTTGCCACTTTTCCGCCCATCTGACCAACCCGTTTATATCGTCCTGTAGCCGGAGGCTTTCCTCCTCGCAATTTACCACCCCACCAATTTTCGTGTCATCTGCGAACTTACTGATCATACCTTTTACATTCTCATCCAAATCATTTATGTAGATCACGAACAACAAGGGACCCAGCACCGATCCCTGAGGTACCCCACTGGACACAGGCTTCCAGTCACAAAAGCAACCTTCAACCATCACCCTCTGCCTCCTGCCACTCAGCCAGTTTAGGATCCAACGCGCCAAGGCACCCTGGATCCCATGGGCTCTTACCTTCTTAACCAGTCTCCTATGCGGGACTTTGTCAAAAGCTTTACTGAAGTCCATGTAAACCACATCCACAGCATTTCCCTCATCCACCCCACTAGTCACCCCCTCGAAAAATTCAATCAGATTTGTCAGACATGATTTACCCTTGACAAAGCCATGCTGACTATCCCCGATTAATCCTTGCCTCTCCAAGTGGAGATTAATTTTGTCCCTCAGAATTTTTTCCAATAATTTCCCCACCACAGATGTTAGACTCACTGGCCTGTAATTCCCTGGTTTATCCCTGCTACCCTTCTTGAATAATGGTACTACGTTAGCTGTTCTCCAGTCCTCTGGTACATCCCCTGTGGCCAGAGAGGTTCTGAAAATTAGTGTCAGAGCCCCTGCAATCTCCTCCTTTGCCTCCCACAGCAGCCTGGGATACATCTCGTCCGGGCCTGGGGATTTATCCACTTTTTGGCCTGCTAAAACCGCTAGCACCTCCTCCCTCTCGATGCTAATATGTTCAAGTATGTCACAGTCCCCTTGCCCGATTTCTATGTCTGCATCGTCTTTCTCCATAGTGAACACAGATGCAAAAAATTCATTTAAAACCCCGCCTACATCCTCTGGCTCTACACACAGATTGCCACTTTGGTCCCTAATGGGCCCTACCCTTTCCCTGGTTATCCTCTTGCCCTTAATATACTTATAAAACATCTTAGGATTTTCCTTTATTTTGCTCGCCAGTGTTATTTCATGGCCCCTCCTCGCCCTCCTAATTTCTTTTTTAAGTATGCCCCTGCACTCTTTATACTCCTCTAGGGCTTCCTCCGCCTTTAGTCTTTTGTAACTGCCAAAAGCCCCCCTTTTATTTCTAATGCATTTTTGTATATCCCTTGTCATCCAAGGTTCCCTTTGCTTGTTGGTCCCACCCTTGACCTTTACAGGAACATGTTGGCGTTGTACTCTCTCAATTTCCCTTCTGAAAGTCTCCCATTGTTTTGATGTGGATTTTCCTATAAGCAGCTGCTCCCAGTCCACTTTGGCCAGATCCTGCCTTATCATATTAAAATCGGCCTTCCCCCAATTTAGAACCCTTATTTCCGGGCCGTCTTTGTCTTTTTCCATGACCACCTTAAATCTCACCGAATTATGGTCACTGTCGCCAAAATGCTCCCCTACTGACACTTCCACCACTTGCCCGGCTACATTCCCCAGAATTAGGTCCAGTACCGCCCCCTCTCTTGTAGGACTTTCTACATGTTGGCTCAAAAAGCTCTCCTGGATGCACTTTAAGAATTCTGCACCCTCTAAGCCTTTCACACTCTGACTGTCCCAATTTATATTGGGGAAGTTGAAATCCCCCACTATTATTACCCTATTATTTTCGCACTTTTCTGAGATTTGCCTACATATCTGTTCCTCTATCTCCCCCTGACTGTTTGGGGGCCTATAGTACACTCCCAGCAAAGTGCTTGCCCCCTTTTTGTTTTTAAGTTCTACCCATATGGCCTCATTAGAGGAACCCGCTAATATATCATCCCTCCTTACAGCAGTAATTGACTCCTTAATTAATATTGCAACACCCCCTCCCCTTTTACACCCCCCTCTGTCTCGCCTGAAGATTCTATACCCCGGAATATTGAGCTGCCAGTCCTGACCCTCCCTCAACCATGTCTCCGTGATAGGTCGGTTTTAAGGAGCGTCTTAAAGGAGGAAAGAGAGGCTGAGAAGTTTAGGGAGGGAATTCCAGAGCTTAGGGCCCAGGCAGGTGGAAGCACGGCCGCCAATGATGGAGCGATTAAAATCGGGGATGCGCAAGAGACCAGAATTGGAAGAACGCCGAGATCTGGGAGGGTTGTAGGGGCTGGAGGAGGTTACAGTGATAGGGAGGGTTGTAGGGCTGGAGGAGGTTCCAGAGATAGGGAGGGTTGTAGGGGCTGGAGGAGGTTACAGAGATAGGGAGGGTTGTGGGGCTGGAGGAGGTTACAGAGATAGGGAGGGTTGTAGAGGTTGGAGGAGGTTACAGAGATAGGGAGGGTTTTAGAGCTGGAGGAGGTTACAGAGATAGGGAGGGTTGTAGAGGCTGGAGGAGGTTACAGAGATAGGGAGGGTTGCAGGGCTGGAGGAGGTTACAGAGATAGGGAGGGTTGCGGGGCTGGAGGAGGTTCCAGAGATAGGGAGGGTTGCAGGGCTGGAGGAGGTTACAGAGATAGGGAGGGTTGTGGGGCTGGAGGAGGTTCCAGAGATAGGGAGGGTTGTAGGGCTTGAGGAGGTTACAGAGATAGGGAGGATTGTAGGGGCTGGAGGAGGTTACAGAGATAGGGAGGGTTGTAGGGGCTGGAGGAGGTTACAGAGATAGGGAGGGTTGTAGGGGCTGGAGGAGGTTACAGAGATAGGGAGGGTTGCAGGGCTGGAGGAGGTTCCAGAGATAGGGAGGGTTGCAGGGCTGGAGGAGGTTCCAGAGATAGGGAGGGTTGTAGGGCTGGAGGAGGTTACAGAGATAGGGAGGGTTGTGGGGCTGGAGGAGGTTACAGAGATAGGGAGGGTTGTAGGGGCTGGAGGAGGTTACAGAGATAGGGAGGGTTGTGGGGCTGGAGGAGGTTACAAAGATAGGGAGGGTTGTGGGGCTGGAGGAGGTTACAGAGATAGGGAGGGTTGTAGGGGCTGGAGGAGGTTACAGAGATAGGGAGGGTTGTAGGGGCTGGAGGAGGTTACAGAGATAGGGAGGGTTGTAGGGGCTGGAGGAGGTTACAGAGATAGGGAGGGTTGTAGGGCTGGAGGAGGTTACAGAGCTAGGGAGGGATGTAGGGGCTGGAGGAGGTTACAGAGATAGGGAGGGTTGTAGGACTGGAGGAGGTTACAGAGATAGGGAGGGTTGTAGGGGCTGGAGGAGGTTACAGAGATAGGGAGGGTTGTAGGGGCTGGAGGAGGTTACAGAGATAGGGAGGGTTGTAGGGGCTGGAGGAGGTTACAGAGATAGGGAGGGTTGTAGGGGCTGGAGGAGGTTACAGAGATAGGGAGGGTTGTAGGGGCTGGAGGAGGTTACAGAGATAGGGAGGGGTGTAGGGGCTGGAGGAGGTTACAGAGATAGGGAGGGTTGTAGGGGCTGGAGGAGGTTACAGAGATAGGGAGGGTTGTAGGGGCTGGAGGAGGTTACAGAGATAGGGAGGGTTGTAGGGGCTGGAGGAGGTTACAGAGATAGGGAGGGTTGTAGGGGCTGGAGGAGGTTACAGAGATAGGGAGGGGTGTAGGGGCTGGAGGAGGTTGCAGAGATAGGGAGGGTTGTCGGGGCTGGAGGAGGTTACAGAGATAGGGAGGGTTGTAGGGCTGGAGGAGGTTACAGAGATAGGGAGGGTTGTAGGGCTGGAGGAGGTTACAGAGATAGGGAGGGTTGTAGGACTGGAGGAGGTTACAGAGATAGGGAGGGTTGTAGGGCTGGAGGAGGTTACGGAGATAGGGAGGGTTGTAGGGCTGGAGGAGGTTACAGAGATAGGGAGGGTTGTAGGGCTGGAGGAGGTTACAGAGATAGGGAGGGTTGTAGGGGCTGGAGGAGGTTACAGAGATAGGGAGGGTTATAGGGCTGGAGGAGGTTACAGAGATAGGGAGGGTTATAGGGCTGGAGGAGGTTACAGAGATAGGGAGGGTTGTAGGGCTGGAGGAGGTTACAGAGGTAGGGAGGGTTGCAGGGCTGGAGGAGGTTACAGAGATAGGGAGGGTTGCAGGGCTGGAGGAGGTTCCAGAGATAGGGAGGGTTATAGGGCTGGAGGAGGTTACAGAGATAGGGAGGGTTGTAGGGCTGGAGGAGGTTACAGAGGTAGGGAGGGTTGCAGGGCTGGAGGAGGTTCCAGAGATAGGGAGCCAAGAAGATTCAGGTTCAATCCTTGGCTTGTGTTGAGTTAATTGATCTCATTCATTGTGGGTGAGCTGCAATTGGCCTCTTGTTCCTGGACTAGAGAGCGAAAAAATACCAGCTCTGAAATAGCTGCTTCTGGAAAGTGCACCCATGCGGACGTCAGGCAAAGACAGGAGTGGGTTGTGATGCCTGCCATCACTAGACTAGGCTCTCAGATAAAGAGTGACTATTTGAACAAGGCGCTGGAGGATAGCTACCAAGAGTCGCTGCCTTTAGGAAAGGAAGGGGCATAATTGATGGTAAAAACAAATGTCCTTGGATTTTCCTTCCCAGCTCTGCTCAGTTCTTCCTCAGCTAATTGTGTGGGGGATTGATTATACATTGCATTAGTTTAATCAATCTGCTCTGCTGCTGGGCCAACTCCCCATAGCGGTTTTAATCTATGTACCACTGTGAAATCTGCAGCTATACAGCACTGTGCCCGACTGAGAGATCTTTAATTTTTTCGATTCTTATTGATCGCTTCCTGGCTTGTTCATGAACTGAACCTTTATTCCAATTCTCCAGGTGGATTTGAGTGACAGCCAAGGCCTGATATTAATCCTCGGACCATCTGGTTCCGAAGGCAGTATTGTAATTGTGCCCGCTTGCCCAGTCTGTCTACGGTTTCTGTGCATGCTGTAGCACTGTTGTGATGCAAAGTAAAATTTGTGCACTTGTATCGGAGCAGATTACAGTTTTGTTGTCGGTATATCCACTGTGTAATTTGAACATTTGTGCAGTATTTAATCTGCTGCTGAGGATATCAAGCATTGGAAAATTATAATATGAAAGACAGCCTTCTATTGTTTTGTAGACAGACCGACTACATTGAGGCTAACGGATGCACTTCATACAGATTCTTCCCACTGAACATGTTCTCTTCACTCAGTTATTTTCCTTATGGAGATTATAGTGAAGCCCTTCGATTATGGGTATCACCGGAAGGAATGATATTTATTACTTTTTGATTCTTCTCTTCCTCCCCTCCTCTCCTATCCTCTCTCCTCTTTCCACCACCCCCCGGGGCCACAGACACAGGTAGTCCTCAGGTACTTCACTCAAGTGGGGATTCTTCATTTGTGATCATATACAGCGAGTGCCATTGGGCTGTGGTATACCATAGTGAAGTTTGGTCCTGTTCCCATCCCTTCTACACACACACACGCACACACACACACACACACACACACACACACACACACACACACACACACACACACACACTATTCTTGGCTCAGGTATTGGCACTATCCCCTTTGTGTCACAACATTACGAATTCAAGCCCTGCTCTGGGATTTAAGCACATCGTTTAGGCTGACAGGCCAGTGCAGTGCCGAGGGAGTGCTGCACTGCCAGAGGTGCTGTCTTTCAAAGTGATGCATGAAGCTTAGGTTCCGTTTGCCCATTTCAGTACTTCAGGTGGACTTTGAAGATCCTAAGGCACTACTCCGAGACGAGCAGCAGGTTCTCCAGGTCTCCTGGGCAAGGTTCCTCCCTCGAGGAGCAACACCAGAAAAGAGGTTAACTGGTCATTCATCACAGTCCCGTTTCCTGTTTTGCAGTGCACATGACGGTGCCACTTTCGCACCCATAACACCAATCCTTACACTTCAGAAGCAATTTATTGTATGTGAAATGCTTTGAGATGTTTCTGATGGATGTTCTATATAAATGAAAGTCTCTCTTTTTAAATGAATACATGATGTACCCCTGATTCTGTCAGAAGATACTTTAAAAGAAAAGAAAAACATTTTTTGGTTAATATTTTTTACACACGTGATTATACCCCCTAACTACAGAGGAGCTGGAGTGATTGATCCTGATAGATGCAATTATATTTGTCCATGTGCTATAATATTCTTTAGAGTTTAGAAGAATGAGAGGTGATCTCATAGAAACATACAAATTTCTTACAGGGCTTGACAGGGTAGATGCAGGGAGGATGTTTCCCTTGGCTGGAGAGTCTAGAACCAGGGGGCAGAGTCTCAGAATAAGGGGTCGGCCATTTAGGACTGAGATGAGGAGGAATTTCTTCACTCAGAGGGTGGTGAATCTTTGGAATTCTCTGCCCCAGAGGGCTGTGGAGGCTCAGTCATTGAGTATATTCAAGGCTGAGATCGATAGATTTTTGGATATTAAGGGAATCGAGGGATATGGGGATAGTCAGTACAAAGAAGGTTCACTCGGTTAATCCCGGGGATGAGGGGGTGGTCATATGAGGAGAGGTTGAGTGGATTGGGACTCTACTCATTGGAGTTCAGAAGAATGAGAGGCGATCTTATTGAAACATATAAGATTGTGAAAGGGCTTGATCGGGTGGATGCGGTGAGGATGTTCCCAATGATGGGTGAAACTAGAACTAGGGGGCATAATCTTAAAATAAGGGGCTGCTCTTTCAAAACTGAGATGAGGAGAAACTTCTTCACTCAGAGGGTGGTAGGTTTGTGGAATTTGCTGCCCCAGAAAGCTGTGGAAGCTACATCATTAAATAAATTTAAAACAGAAATAGATAGTTTCCTAGAAGTAAAGGGAATTAAGGGTTACGGGGAGCGGGCAGGAAATTGGACATGAGTCTAGGTTCGGAATGGTCATGGCCCTGTGGGTAGTGGAGTGGGCCCAGGGGCCGTGTAGCCTGGTTCTGCTCCTACTGTGTTCTAATTCTGTGTTAGATTTCAGGAGATGGTTTTATTCCTGTTCCTGGCTGGGGTGGAGATCGCCTTTACAGAAGGTAAGTACTGTAGAAAATGTAGGGACAGAGTGATCTCCTGGAAGAATTTCGATCGCCTAGATGGGTCGGAGAGGAATTTCCCAGATTTTTTTCTCCCAAATTGGCCATTGGGTCTTTTATCTGGTTTTTCGCCTCTCCCGGGAGATCACATGGGTTCGGGTGGATGGAGAGTGATAGAAGATTTGAGGTTAGGATCAGATCAGCCATGATCTTATTGAATGGCGGAGCAGGCTCAAGGGGCCAAATGGCCTCCTCTTGTTCCTATTTTTTATGTTCTTACGTGGGAGATCTGGGAATTGGGATCGGCGCTGCTGGTGGGTGGGAATGTGTCATGACTGCACATTGGGTGACAGCAGGACTCCTACACTGCATGGAATTCTGAATTGAAAAATTAATGGGCTTTACCCAGCAACAACCCATTGAGGTGTATTGTCCCTTTTGAAATAGTATGGGTACAGAACTTACAAGCGGGAAGTATTGAAAGTATCTGTACACTTGCATTCCTCCACAAACTATATCTTTGTCATTTTATTTTTCGTCTTTAAAAAAAAGTCCAAATCTTTTAATTCAGTTTTCTGCCAGTAGATGGGGCTTTGTGGATACTGAAGTTTGCTGCAAATGTTTTATGGGGGCGGGTGGGTGCGCAGTGGTTAGATCTCGTATTGAGGAACTGAGAACACATACAAACTCTGATGCCTGGTACGCAGAAGCCCGGCGTTGGACTAAACGTGGGGAAATAGCGGGTGCAGTGATGAGCACTGGGGGTGGTGGGGGGGAAGAGATTTACTGCGGGGCGACATCCGTAAATCTCTACAGTTGGCCCGTGTCGAGTGATTTGCTGCCTGGGTAGCGCAGTTCTGTTTCTGGTTTCTGGTGGACCTGCTTGGTAACGGACCACTTGTCACAACAGACCACTTGTCCCAATGATAATCTGCCTCTCATAAAGCCTTTAGCTAAAGTTTTGTGCTTTTTCAGTACTTGGTGCAGTTTTACTTGGAGCTGGAGTACTTGGTCACTGCCTTTGTCCCTTCTGAAGCGGCGTGCTTGCGCCA
Source organism: Somniosus microcephalus (assembly GCF_052327205.1). Taxonomy (NCBI): domain Eukaryota; kingdom Metazoa; phylum Chordata; class Chondrichthyes; order Squaliformes; family Somniosidae; genus Somniosus; species Somniosus microcephalus. The sequence continues at coordinate 83,843,896 of NW_028225180.1, forward strand.
GCTCCCCGGGCAGCAGCAGGCGCGCGGTGGTCTGGATGTCCCGGGAGCTGATGGTGCGCCGCTTGTTGTAACGGGCCAGGCAGGAAGCCTCACCCGCGATCCGCTCAAAAATATTGCTCACAAAGGAGTTCGTGATGCTCATGGCCTTGGAGGAGATGCCGGTGTCAGGGGTGAACCTACTTCATCACTTTGTAGATGTAGATCGAGTAACTGTCCTTCCTCGACCTTCTCCACTTTGTGCCACCCTTTGCTGTGACTTTATTCATTGCTTTCTAGTCTAAGGTGAAGTGGTAATTACTCATTTTGCTAATGAAACCTAGAGGCAGGACATCAATTTAACTCAACCCCCAAATTGTATTACCTTGTTCAGCTTGCAAAACTCGGAATTTAGCCACAAACAAATGTCTGTCCTGCCATTTCTTTCATCCCCAAATCTGCAGACCAGTTTTTGCAAGACATTCACTGACCTGACGAGGCAGACAAGGTAACACGTTGACCATCCTCCTTTTTTCTTCCTTGGGCACCAGCGCACTCTTCACCCTCAACTAAGAGCTGTGCAATTGACTGTTCAGATTGCATTGTGTCTAAGGGCGGCAGTAACTCACAATCTCAGTGTGCATTGCCACCTCCCCTAACGGCACCTACGTGCGTGCAAAAGCTGAAAACACTTCCCTTCACTTTAACACTGTGTTACTGCCACATCTCTTGCATAGGCTGACTGATGCCACCTGGGAGAGGGTCCTCAATTGCCAGCCTTCACCTAATTCACTCAATCTGTTGCGGGAGAATCTTTCACACAATGTCCGTGGGAGGCAGGCCGCTGGAGGGGCATTCCTAACATTAAGGAGCTCACCCCTCCATGAGCAGCAGGCCTTGGGGCTGCTGGGGAGGCACTCTGCTCCTACCTGGAGAGTTGGCGAGGTTGGGGGCACAGTTCTGGCGTCAGGTTAGTGGGTGCACAGTTGCCCATTCATCCCTGTGCAGCTTCCACACTCTTCTGTGTCTCCTAACTCCCAAGGGGGTATGCTCATTGAATTCTTGGCTCGTACCCTCCTTTTCTGCAGATCCTCCACAGCAATGGGGAGAGGAGGAGGAGGAGGAGAGATGGCACTTTCTCCCTCATGGGCTATGAGGATGATGATACCGAATGATGATATAGAGGCGCAGGATGTGCGGGTCAAGCTCCCCATGAGTTCCTGGACCAACATCCTGCACCATGTTCCTCTGCCCACGCCACAGCTCAGATACTTATACCTGGGAGAAATTGGATAGTGTTGGTGAGAATGTGGCACTGGGTGATCCCCAGAGTACCCGGGATTGGGTGAGGCAGTGCCACCTTTTTAGCAGAGGCTGAGGGAAAGGCTACGCATGACTTTGGAGATGTGGGACCCAGAGTTCATGGATACTCAACTGAAAAGAAGAATGTTTGAGGAACATCGCACCTACATGCAGGCTCTGAGGTCAATCTCTGAGAATGAGCGGCATCCGATGGGTGTGACTCAAGTCTGCAGCCCTGATTTGCGGCAACATCAGGGAAGCTTTTTCTTCATAGGATTACATAGAATATACGGCACAGAAACAGGCCATTCGGCTCAACCAGTCCATGCCGGCGTTTATGCTCCACTCGAGCCTCCTCCCGTCTTTCCTCATCTAAATCTATCAGCGTAACCCTCTATTCCCTTCTCCCTCATGTGCTTGTCCAGCCTCCCCTTAAATGCATCTATACTATTCGCTTCAACCACTCCCTGTGGTAGTGAGTTCCACATTCTCACCACTCTCTGGGTAAAGAAGTTTCTCCGGAATTCCCTATTGGATTTCTTGGTGACTATCTTATATTGATGGCCTCTAGTTATGCTCTTCCCCACAAGTGGAAACATTCTCTCTGTATCCACTCTATCAAAACCTTTCATCATTTTAAAGATCTCTATTAGGTCACCCCTCAGCTTTCTTTTTTCTAGAGAAAAGAGACCCAGCCTGTTCATCCTTTCCTGATATGTATACCCTCGCCTTTCTGGTATCATCCTTGTAAATCTTCTCTGCACCCTCTCCAGTGCCTCGATATCCTTTTCATAATATGGCGACCGCAACTGTACGCAGTAATAAGCATGGTCTAACCAAGGTTCGATACAACTTCCCTACTTTTCAATTCTATACCTCTAGAAATAGACATTGGACATCAGTGGAGCATGTGGCAGCTTCATTGTAATCTACAGCACTGCCCCACCTAAGGAGCAGCCAAGGATCAATCAGTTGGTGCTTCCAAGGTGTCAGCTGTGGCTCAGTTGGTAGCACTCTCCCTCCGCTGAGTCAGAAGGTTCAAGTCCCACTCCAGAGACTTGAGCATATAATCCAGGCTGACACTCCAGTGCATTAATGGGAGAACGCTGCACTGTCGGAGGTGCCGTCTTTCGGATAAAATGTTTAACCGAGGCCCCGCCTGCCCCCTCAGGTGGACGTAAAAGATCCCATGGCACTAATGAAAGAAAACCGAGTTTTCCCCAGTGTTCTGGCCAATATTTATCCCTCAACCAACATTACTAAAACAGATTATCTGGTCATTATCTCATTGCTGTTTGTCGGAGCTTGCTGTGCGCAAATTGGCTGCCGTATTTCCTACATTACAACAGTGACTACTCTACTCTTCAACACAGAGTACTTCATTGGCTGTAAAGCGCTTTGGGACATCCCGACGTGAAAAGCGCTGTATAAATGCATGTGTTTCTTTCATGGACGGCAGCTGTGGCAACAGCAGGAGACAGAGTAGACAACACTGTGTTACCAGCTTCCAGACCATGGGACCCAGGATGCAGGATGATGTGTCTCGGGTTTTCAAGATTTGATAGCTGCCGTTAGACCAGCCATCCTGCTGATCATTGGGGGGCAACAGATCCAGGACCCAGTGGAATGGCGACAGCTGGAGGCAACCTGCCAGAGGCAGACACCAGTCCACTGGCCTTCTCCCTCAAAGGACCACGCTCGTGGCATGCCGGAGGATGGCCAGGCACAAGCTCCAGAGATGCAGCCAGAGCGGCTCCCTCCCAGGAGCTAGCTGCCATGAGAGGAAGGTCTCCTCAGTCCCGTGAGTCTTTTGAAGCACAGGAGCAGCTTACCACTTCCTGCGGTACTGGCCCTCGGGTCACACCTAGGAGAAATACGAGAACAGGAGAAAGAAAAGACACCCAGGGGAAGCATGGTGTCGGGAAAGAATAGGTTGGCTTCTGTTTACTTTGGAGTTCGTTTATTAAAGGAGAATGCGGCCTCCTTCTCTGCTATGTCATTCTAGTCTGTGATTCTCTGTGCACTTACGTCATGCTGTGTTATTCATGGAGATTCGTGTATTCAGGAAACGGTGCACTTATTTTGTGCTGACATTCATTCAGGGGATTATTACAGGAAACTCTTTATTATCCAGCACCAACGGGACCGGCGTGGTGCCGGTTTATCAAAAAGTCCAGATTACAGAGCGGTATAGTGAAAGGTACGAGAGCTCCGTACACAGCAACAAATCCAGGCTTCCCTGTTGCTTAGCAACAAGTGCACGAACCCCAGTTACCCGGCCACAGATCCAGGAACTGCTACTAATATGAAGTAAAACTTACCTGAACCTACTCCTGAATTTTGCCGGTTAACCGAGATTTCCGGTTATTTAGGTGCCGGTTAACAGAGAGTTTCCTGTATTGGTATATGGTTATGCAGGGGTAAAGAGGGATGATGTATTGTGATGCTCCAGGATGGGTACTGGACTGAAGGTTTTATCTGAAGGAGGGGGCGAAGGAGTTCAGGCAGTTGTCACAAAGATAGACTGTGTTAAACAGAAGAGAAGTCATCAGTTATGTTCTCATTCCCCTTGCAGCAGTTACTGAGGAGGCACTGAGAGAACCCCTGGCAGTAATCTGTTTACTGGATCAAATGTAATTGTGTGCTACATTACCGAAGACTTCGAATTGACAAATATTAAACGCAGACCAAGAGCTTGTACAGATTCAGCAATCAGGTGATGATATGCAACACAAAAACAGTAAATACTGAAACTACATATATACAGAGAGACAGTCAGTAATGGGCTTGTTACCCTGAAGAAATATAACAGATTCTGGTGGACCATTACATCAAGTACTGGTTTCTGGCAAGGCAAATTCAGTAGGTATTGTCTTGAATCACTCTTGGTGCATATTGTAACGTCACATCTCAAGTAGAGAAGAAGCACAGTCCTCCGAGATCTCCGCGCTCCTCTAATTCTGGCCTCTTAAGCAATTCTGATTATAATCGCTCAACCATTGGCGGCCGTGCCTTCAGCCACCTGGGCCCTAAGCTCTGGAATTCCCTCCCTAAACCTCTCCGCCTCTCTCTCCTCCTTTTAAGACGCTCCTTAAAATCCACCTCCTCACCTGTCCTAATTTATCCTTGCGTGGCTCGGTGTCAAATTTTGTTTGCTAACACTCCTGTGAAGCGCCTTGGGACGTTTTGCTACGTTAAAGGCGCTGTTACATATACGTGGTGTTGTTTTCTGGTACCACAGCAGAATTCTGGAGCGCCAGCTCTTAATCTCTTAATTTCTTGTGAAATGGAGATTTTCAGGTGAGCTTAACAATATTGCATTCAAACTTACAATTTACAATGCTGCACACGGCTATCCAAATAAATACGGTGTGCAAGTGTAGAGCTCAACAGGATTTGTACCGGATACAGAAGGAAAATTGTGGTTCTGTCTGCAGTGATCCAATATGCTCTTTAATTAAAAATGCAGCAAGCAAATCCACACACATAAAAAGAAAACCCTTGAAAGCGAGTGAAGCTCTTGCTGCTGCTTAATTAGAGCGAGTTAACCAAGCATGAAGAGCGACGGTTGGGTGGTAGGATAATTTGAGCTGAGGGGGCAAGATGTTGACTGATGCACTGCTTTAATTTACCGATTCCTGCCAAACTGCTCGTAGCTTTGGACTGCGGTGTCGCAGTGCTTTAAGCCTCAGCTCGTCACTGCAGCAGTACTGATTTTAATGAAAAGCTCAGCCCTGTTACATCCTCATCGCGCAGGAATCCCTCCAAACAGCTCGAACCCAAACACCAGTGGACACCAGTTTAAAAATGAGCAAGTTGGGAGCAAAAAGAGACGTCCTGTGAAATAAGTTAAAGGGGGAACGCTGTTGAAGCGGATAGTCTGAATGGGTTCAAGACAATTAGACGTGTTCCTGGGGAGAAGGGCTATGGTGAGAAGGATAGATGGGGTTGATTAGTTTTATTAAAGGGACAAGCTTTTTGGGATAATGTCCTCTTCCTGTTCCTCAAAATTCTTACATGTTATTAAAATTCTTACTATTTCATCTGCCAGTGAGAAACTTTGAAAATATTTTTGAAAACCGTTTATGGAATCCGTGGAGTGTTTTTTTTGCATTTGTATCCATACCAGCCTCATTTTGAGTGTATGTTTTATGCTTTGCCTTGTTTGGACTCCCTGAAATCTCAAACAGTGTGACGTAATAAAACTCACTACGCACTTGGTTCGAGTATAAAGCAAGGCTTTAATCAACTTGTTTCAAAACATGGAGGCCTAGTTATCTTTCACTAGTTCCTGTTTACACAATGTCCTGGGCAAGCTGGGCCCACGCCCGAGTATTTATACTCCTTGGACGGCGCCACCAGCTGGCCGTCCAGTGTTATTTCATGAGTCTTTCTTCATGGATCATAAGATTCATAACACAGTGCATGTGGCAGAGAGCGAGAGAGAGCAGGTCGCCTGTTTCCAGGACGCCACCAGCGCCATTCATTAACAAGCTACCAGCAGACACGCATGTGCAGCCTGGAGTGACTGGGACTCGGCCTTGCTTCCCTTCACCCAGTGTCTATTTCACCCAGTTATGGAAATATTATTAAAAATGGTATAAATATCAATAAATAATCGGGGTAACATTGTCTGATTTTCCTTAATTATTCTGCAGTGAGCTAACTATGATTTTTTTTTCTGAGACCTCCAAAGTAGCGCTGCCTTTGAGAAAGCAATGCTGTGTAGAGTGAAATTAGATCACCAGATACAGGATGTGCAGGCTTAACATTTACAGCATTCTTATTTCTTAGGCAGTCCCTCGGAACCGAGGATGACTTGCTTCCACATTAAGAATGAGCTCTCAGGTGACTGATGAGTCCAATGCGGGACCTACAGTCTCTGTCACAGGTGGGGCAGACGGTGGTTGAAGGGGCGGGCGGGTGGGGTGCTTGGGTTGACGTGCGCTCCTTGCGCTGTTTGCGCTTGGCTTCCGCTTGCTCCCGGCGAAGAGACTCGAGGTGTTCGGCGCCTTCCCGGATGCTTCTCCTCCACTTTGTGCGGTCTTGGGCCAGGGATTCCCAGGTGTCGGTGGGGATGTTGCACTTTTTCAAGGAGGCTTTGAGGGTGTCCTTGAAGCGTTTCCTCTGCCCACCTGGGGCTCTCTTGCCGTGTTGGAGCTCCGAGTAGAGCGCTTGTTTTGGGAGTCTTGTATCGGGCATGCAGCTGATGTGACCCGTCCATCGAAGCTGATCGAGCGTGGTCAAAGCTTCGATGCTGGGGATGTTGGCCTGAGCAAGAACACTACAGCATTAACATTACAGGAGAACACAAGCAGAAACTGGGATTTAGACCTGTCCATCTCAGCTAATGAAAGAAAATGACAATTAAAAACATGAAAATGACAAGAATATTAGAAATCAGCGAGCATTTCCCAATCCTGAACGACTGATTGCACTTCATTATCCCCGAGCCTCATTCTCATTACCCGCATTTCCCGTGGGAGCTGCTTGTCATCCTGCCGTCTCGTTCACCTAGAAGAGCAGAACAGTCTGGTATGCAGATGTCTGCCTGAATCCCGTGATCGACCAATACGCGGCTCCAAATCTGCCACTTTCCCTTCCCCAGAGATGATGCTTCTCACCGTAGTCAGACACTCGACCACAGCTGCTGAGCCAAGAGCGTGGAGATTCCCTTCCAAGGACTGACTGATCAGCTCGGTCAATGAGCCTGTCCCCGCTGACTCAAGTTGATCAAACATAAACATAGAAGATAGGAGCAGGAGGCGGCCATTCGGCCCCGCGAGCCTGTTCCGCCATTTAATGAGATCATGACTGATCATCCAAATTCAGTACCCTGTCCCTGCCTTCTCTCCATATCCCTTGATCCCTTTAGCCTTAAGAAATATATCTAACTCCTACTTGAATATATTTAATGAATTGGCCTCTACTGCCTTCTGTGGTAGAGAATTCCACAGATTCACCACTCTCTGGGTGAAGAAATCCCTCCTCATCTCTGTCCTAAATGGCTTACCCCTTATCCTTAGACTGTGACCCCTGGTTCTGGGCTCCCCCGCCATCGGAAACATCCTTCCTGCATCTAGTCTGTCTAGTCCTGTTAGAATTTTATAAGTTTCAATGAGATCCCCTCTCATTCTTCTAAACTCCAGCGAGTATAAGCCCAGTCAACCCAATCTCTCTTCATACGTCATTCCTGCCATCCCAGGTATCAGTCTGGTGAATCTTCACTGCACTCCCTCCATGGCAAGAACATCCTTCCTCAGATAAGGCGACCAAAACTGCACACAATACTCAAGGTGTGGTCTCACCAAGGCCCTGTACAACTGCAGCAAGACATCCTTGTTCCTATACTTGAACCCTCTCGCTACGAAGGCCAACCTACCATTTGCCTTCTTAACTGCCTGCTGCACCTGCATGCTTACCTTCAGCGACTGGTACACAAGGATACCCAGGTCTCGTTGCACTTCCCCTTCTCCCAATCTATTGCCGTTCAGATAATAATCTGCCTTCCTGTTTTTGACACCAAAGTGGATAACCTCGCATTTATCCACGTTATATTGCATCTGCCATGCTTCTGCCCAATCACCCAACCTGTCCAAATCATACTGGAGTTTCTCGGCATCCTCCTCACAGCACACACGCCCACCCAGCTTTGTGTCGTCAAGTCGATTTTTATAGCTTGCATTTTGGCCTTTCACCTCTAGGGTCATGGTTCAATCCAGTCATAGAGGGTAAAGGCCCAAATGTTACTAATGAATGAAAGGAAAGTCTCCTCTTTTGACCGTAAGAATCCAAGGAGAAATGAGTTTGGGCTGTCTCAATTGAGTAATCATGAGCTACTAGCACAGAGCTTCCCTGTATTCAGCACAAATTGACACTAAATTGGGCTGTAATTTCTAAAAGAGGGATGGGAATTGGAAAAATAATCACACTGCTTCAATAATGTGTGCTCTTCTCAGGTTGGGGGAAGAGGAGAGGAAGTCTTGTACTGCAGCCAGCTGTGGAAATGCTCTGTGCTGATACTGGGCGCCGAGTACAGAATTCACACAAAAAAAAACCGTGAACAATGAGCATTCTAAACTGATAGAAAATCACTTCTGATTTTTATCTGATTTCTACTTTTCTCCGTGTGGTATTTTTTTTAACCTATTATTTTTTAAGCAAATTTATATTGAGAAGACGAGGCAGAGGGTTCTGTGGGGGGGCGGGGTGCTGGGGGAGTTCCAAGGGGCAGTGGGTAGTGATTGCAAGAATGGTCACCAGTAGTGTAGCGGAGAGAGTGGAAATAATCCAAAGTTGGAGGACCAGAGTGCGCTTGCCCACGTAGGTACAAGTGAGGATTACGGTGTGAGAAAGGATATGTCCCCTAACATTTTACTGTGGAAAGGCAGCCACTCCATTAAAATAAATATCTCCCTTAAAGGTTATTGGGTCTCTTAAGGAAATGATGGAAAGTTACTACGAGGTTTATTGATTTTGGATAACAATTGTCTCTTTACAGCAGCTCTGGGAATGATCACAGAGCCAGCTAAAATCGTATGGAAGATAGCGAGTTAGCCAGGAATGTACACATTGGGGGTTGGCACCATTCTGAGCGACTAGTGACAGATAATAAACTGTCAGATAATAAAATTGGAACCACGCCAGTAAATAAATGAGAAAAGTGCAAATGTTGGAATCTGAAATGTATCCATCTGTGCGCAGAAAGGTCTTGCATCCAGTGCACCTCTCTCACACTGCAGACTTCATACATCAAAGTATTAAATAAAAACCAGAGAGAATTCCAGTCTTTTCCTGCTGGTTTTTCTCAACTTGATAATCCGGTCTCTGCCCGGGATCAAGAGTCCAGGAGCCCGGGATGAGGAGAGATTGGGTCGATTGGGCTTGTACTCGCTGGAGTTTAGAAGAATGAGAGGGGATCTCATTGAAACTTATAAAATTCTGACAGGACTGGACAGACTAGATGCAGGAAGGATGTTCCCGATGGCGGGGGAGTCCAGAACCAGGGGTCACAGTCTAAGGATAAGGGGTAAGCCATTTAGGACAGAGATGAGGAGGAATTTCTTCACCCAGAGAATGGTGAACCTGTGGAATTCTCTACCACAGAAGGCAGTAGAGGCCAATTCATTAAATATATTCAAGAAGGAGTTGGATATATTTCTTAAGGCTAAAGGGATCAAGGAATATGGGGAAAAAGCAGGGACCGGGTACTGAATTTGGATGATCAGCCATGATCGCATTGAATGGCGGAGCAGGCTCGAGGGGCCGAATGGCCTACTTCTGCTCCTATCTTCTATGTTTCTATAATCGGCTGCCAATCTACAGAAACTTCGCTCAAAATTTTGCCTCTAATGAATCTCAGGATGCGTCTATTTAGACCATTTCCCAACAGGAGCTGCCTGAGCAGTGGACTTATAAAGGACAAGCCAGGTTAAACATAGCTGTCAGCAGTTGAACGTGACAACTCTGGCTATGGCCGCAGGATGGTTGCGATGTCCCGATACAAAGATGAAGCTGCGCAATGCCACGGGAGATTGACTGGTTAAAATACTGGAAGAATTATCACAGGCCTGCCTGTCAGCTTCTGAAAGGAGAATAGATGCAACACCTGTCAATTTGCCTCTTCCCACACTATTGACCTGCAGCCCAAATACTCCTTTCATGTGAGATACCAATTTAAATGTACAGGAAACTCTCGATTTACCGGCACCTAAATAACCGGAAATCTCTGTTAACCGGCAAAATTCAGGAGTAGGTTCAGGTAAGTTTTACTTCATATTAGTGGCCGTTCCTGGATCTGTGGCTGTGTAACTAGGGTTCGTGCATTTGTTGCTAAGCAACAGGGACGCTTGGTCTGTGGCCGGAGTTCCTGCACATGTTGCTAAGCAACAGGGAAGCCTGGATTTGTTGCTGTGTACGGAGCTCTCGTACCTTTTAACTATACCTCTCTGTAATCCGGACTTTTTGATTAAACCGGCACCACGCCGGTCCCGTTGGTGCTGGATAATAAAGAGTTTCCTGTACTGCATTTGTTGCGAATGGCGTAGTCTCCTTAACCAGGAGGAGACCACGACAGGTTAGGTGTCAGCTTTGCCACATACAGCAACTTCATTACTAACTTAACTTTATTAACTAATAGTAACTGGGAAATTGGCCTGCGGGGAAAGAGCAAGGGAGTGGGAGTAATTGGTAGCTCTGTCAGAGAGCCGGCACAGGGATGACGGGCCGAATGGCCTCCTGCGCTATATGATTCTATAATCGCCATTCTGTTGCAGGTCAATAGTGTCCGCAAGCATGATGCTGAGCTCCCTGCAGATAGTCACTTCAGCTGTCCCTCCCAGTCCCACTTTCACCTTTTTTTATTTTACATTTGGCCTCTTGCACTGCATCAGCCAAGCTCAATGCAAACATCCGGAGAAACGTCTCCACTTCCTCCCGGGCATCCTTGGGTCTGAGCATTGACTTTAGCAACTTCAGGCCATGGCTGTTTCCTCCATTTTCCTGCCTGTTTCACCAGTCCGCCTCCACTTCAATCCCTTCCATTTTAGAACTGTTTTTATTTCCCTCTTTTTCTTCTTGCAGTGCCATGTCACTTCCTTACTGAGATGATCTCAGTACAGGAAACTCTCGATTTACCGGCACCTAAATAACCGGAAATCTAGGTTAACCGGCAAAATTCAGGAGTAGGTTCAGGTAAGTTTTACTTCATATTAGTGGCCGGTGTGCAATCGGGGTTCCTGCACATGTTGCTAAGCAACAGGGACGCTTGGTCTGTGGCCGGGGTTCCTGCACATGTTGCTAAGCAACAGGGAAGCCTGGATTTGTTGCTGTGTACGGAGCTCTCGTACCTTTTAACTATACCTCTCTGTAATCCGGACTTTTTGATAAACCAGCACCACGCCGGTCCCGTTGGTGGCGGATAAAAAAGAGTTTCCTGTATATTAAGCACTTTCGTTTATCTCTTTCAAGCTTTTTAAATACCCTATTTGAAAACGTTTAAGCTCATTAATAGCCAATGTATAATACTCAATAGCATTTGTTATTCACCCCCTCCCTTCTTCATTTGCCCCCATTCTGTTCAGATAAGGGGCGCACACTTGAAGTGTCGCCCTATACTTTTCCTTTTCAGATGCTGATGGACCTGCTGCATATTTCCAGCAATTTCTGTTTCAGCACTAGTAATGATAGCAGGCCAGCAATAATTCTGCACATTAAGTCTGCAGCACACTCCTTGGATGTTGTTGAGAGTCTTGTGCTTGTTGCTGCTGACCAGATAGATGCTGGAGCTTGCACCTGGTGACTCTCAGCTGCAGAACTCTTTGAAGCCAACAAAGCAAGAACTCGAGTTCGGCGGAAGAAAGAGACTCATTCACGCAGCTCAGCTGCCAGCACACGTTGGGGAAAATGGCCAGGCCGTGTGCGTTGCTGCCATATCGAGTACAAGCAACAGCAAAGCTCACCAGTTACTTAAAAAAAAAGAATTGTGCATTGATGATGCACAGTGCACATCAAAACATCGCCACGTGCATCACGTACAATGAATCACTGTTTCAAATACAGTAAACGCAGCAGCCATTCTACAGCAGCAATGTTTCATGAACAGCAACGGGATGACTGATCAGTTAATCTGCTTTTGATGGTATCGGTTGAGGGAGGAATCGTGGCCAAAACATCGGGAGAATGCCTTGATCTTCTTGGAATTGTGCCATTGCATCTTTAGAGGCCACCTGAGCCACTTCGATTGAGCTTGAAATAAGTAGGCTATTCAGCTCCTGGAGCCTGCTCCGCTATTGAGCTAGATCGTGGCTGATCTGTACCTCAGCTCCATTGACCCGCCTTTGCTCCTTATCCCTTGACACCCTTACCCAACAAAATCTTACAAGCTCATAGAAGCATAGAAACATAGAAGATAGGAGCAGGAGTAGGCCATTCGGCCCCTCGAGCCTGCTCCGCCATTCAATGAGATCATGGCTGATCTTCCAAATTCAGTACCCTGTCCCTGCTTTCTCCCCATATCCCTTGATCCCTTTAGCCTTAAGAAATATATCTAACTCCTTCTTGAATATATTTAATGAATTGGCCTCTACTGCCTTCTGTGGCAGAGAATTCCACAGGTTCACCACTCTCTGGGTGAAGAAATTCCTCCTCATCTCTGTCCTAAATGGCTTACCCCTTATCCTTAGACTGTGACCCCTGGTTCTGGACTCCCCGGCCATCGGGAACATCCTTCCAGCATCTAGTCTGTCTAGTCCTTTGAAAATTTCAGTTGACCCCCCGCATCCACAACTTTTTAAAGGAGAGTGTTCCAGATTTCCACTACCCTTTGTAAGAAAAAGTGCTTCCTGATTTCACTCCTAAATGGCCTGGCTCTAATTTTAAGATTGCATTACCCTTGTACTGGACCCCCGCCCCCCGCCACCAGAGGAAATAGTTTCTCTCTCTCTACCCGATCGAATCCCTTTATCGTTTTAAACACCTCGATTAGATCACCTTCTAAACTCGAAGGAATACAAACCATGTTTTAAAAACAAAATTGCCCTGTGCTCGACGGTTACAGAAAATAAACGTCGAGGCAGATAGATAAGAGGACAGCTGAAGTTTAAAAATGTGTGTCATTAGTACTGAATAATCAGCATCTGAATATTCACGTGATGTTTGCACAACAGTTCAGAACTGTTAAATTGTACATGCGCTACCTTGTAGAGAAGACACATTAGAATTGAACGACATCCATTTGATGATCATTAAGTTACGATGAAAATGCTCAGCATAATATCTCCATGTGGCGAAAGAACAGATTATTTTGTAGTTTTTAACAGTGTTAGTAGAAGTTAACATAATAATGCAAATATCATAAATGCAGCAAAATGAACTGTGTGCCTACAAATCCATCAAGTTATCAGACTGGGTTTAATAATAACTTATATTTATGTCGTGCCTCTAACGTAGTAAAACGTCCCAAGGCGCTTCACGGGAGCGTTATAAAACAAAATTTGACACCAAGACACATGAGGCGATATTGGGACAGGTGACCTAATAAAGCTTGGTCAAAGAAGTAGGTTTTAAGGAGTGTCTAAAAGGAGGAAAGAAAGGTAGAGAGCCTAGGCAGCTGAGGGCACAGCCGCCAATGGTCAGCGAGCACAGGGGTGATGGGTGGCCGAAGAGCTCCTCCCAGAGACGCAATGTGGATTCCGCCCACTAAGGGGCACAATGGACATGATCTTCACCGCACGACAATTACAAGAGAAATGCAGGGAACAGCACCAACCGCTGTACACGGCCTTCTTTGATCTCACAAAGGCCTTCGACACTGTCAACCGTGAGGGATTATGGAGTGTCCTCTTCAAATTCGGCTGCCCTCAAAAGTTTGTCACCATCCTCCGCCTGCTTCACGACGACATGCAAGCCGTGATCCTGACCAATGGTTCCACCACAGACCCAATTCACATACGAACCGGGGTCAAACAAGGCTGTGTCATCGCACCAACGCTCTTCTCGATCTTCCTTGCTGCAATGCTCCATCTCACCCTCAGTAAGCTCCCCACTGGAGTGGAGCTAATTTACAGAACAAACGGGAAACTGTTCAACCTCCGTCGCCTCCAGTCCAGATCCAAGGTCGTCCCATCCTCTGCCATCGAATTACAGTATGCAGACGACGCTTGCGTCTGCGCTCACTCGGAGGTCGAACTCCAAACCATCGTCAACACCTTCACCGAAGCGTACGAGAGCACGGGCCTTACACTAAACATCCGGAAGACAAAGGTCCTCTACCAACCCGCCCCCGCCACACAGTACTGCCCCCCGATTATCAAAATCCACGTCAAGGCCTTGGACAAGGTGGACCACTTTCCACACCTCGGAAGCCTACTGTCAACAAGGGCAGACGTCGACGATGAAGTCCAACACCGCCTTCAGTGTGCCAGTGCAGCCTTCGGTTGCCTGAGGAAGAGAGTGTTTGAAGACCAGGACCTCAAACCCGGCACTAAGCTCATGGCCTACAGAGCAGCAGTGATACCCGCCCTGCTGTATGCCTCAGAGACATGGACCATGTACAGCAAGCACCTCAAAGCATTGGAGAGGTACCACCAACGCTGCCTCCGCAAGATCCTGCAAATCCATTGGCAGGATAGGCGCACCAACTTCAGTGTTCTTGCTCAGGCCAACATTCCCAGCATCGAAGCTTTGACCACGCTCGATCAGCTCCGATGGACGGGTCACATTGTCTGCATGCCCGATACGAGACTCCCAAAACAAGCGCTCTATTCGGAGCTCCGACACAGCATGAGAGCCCCAGGTGGGCAGAGGAAATGCTTCAAGGACACCCTCAAAGCATCCCCATCGACACCTGGGAATCCCAGGCCCAAGACCGCACAAAGTGGAGGAGAAGCATCCGGGAAGGCGCTGAACACCTCGAGTCTCTTCGCCGGGAGCAAGCGGAAGCCAAGCGCAAACAGCGGAAGGAGCGCACGTCAACCCAAGCACCCCACCCACCCGCCCCTTCAACCACCATCTGCCCGACCTGTGACAGAGACTGGAGGTCCCGCATTGGGCTCATCAGTCACCTGCGAACTCATTTTTAATGTGGAAGCAAGTCATCCTCGGTTCTGAGGGACTGCCTAAGAAGAAGAAGAAGATGGGTGAATGGGACTTGCTGTGAGAAATAAATACATTAAAAGAAATGCATTTAAAAATATACGTTCTACATTTGTAGGTAAGTCTGAAGATGCTTTCATGGGCTGCTGACAGCGATGTCCTTGGATTTGCCTAGAAACAGATGACCTGACTCAGAAGGTCCCAGATCAGATTAAAAAGAATGTATTTTTTTAATCAGTTTATATATTTTTTGAACAGATAATGGGGAAAGATTAGGTTGAACGATAAGTGCTGTTCCCTATACTTTCCTTCCCCTCTAATACATAGGATTACATAGGATATACAGCACAGAAACAGGCCATTCGGCCCAACCTGTCCATGCCGGCGTTTATGCTCCACTCGAGCCTCCTCCCGTCTTTCCTCATCTAAATCGATCAGCATAACCCTCTATTCCCTTCTCCCTCATACGCTTGTCCAGCCTCCCCTTAAAGGTATCTACACTATTCGCCTCAACCACTCCCTGTGGTAGCGAGTTCCACATTCTCACCACTCTCTGGGTAAAGAAGTTTCTCCTGAATTCCCTATTGGATTTCTTGGTGACTATCTTACATTGATGGCCTCTAGATTTGCTCTTCCCCACAAGTGGAAACATTCTCTCTCTATCCACTCTATCAAAATTTTTCATAAGTTTGAAGACCTCTATTAGGTCACCCATCAGCCTTTTTTCAAGAGAAAATAGACCCAGCCTGTTCACCCTTTCCTGATATGTATACCCTCGCATTTCTGGTATCATCCTTGTAAATCTTCTCTGCACCCTCTCCAGTGCCTCGATATCCTTTTTATAATATGGTGACCAGAACTGTACGCAGTACTCCAAGTGTGGTCTAACCAAGGTTCGATACAGGTTTAGTATAACTTCCCTACTTTTCAATTCTATCCCTCTAGAAATAAACCCTGGTGCTTGGTTTGCTTTTTTATGGCCTTGCTAACCTGTCGCAACTTTTAGTGATTTGTGTATTTGTACTCCCAGATCCCTTTGTTCCTCTACCCCACCTAGACTCGCACCCTCCAAGTGATAAGTGACCTCCCTATTCTTCCTACCAAAATGTAATACCTCACATTTATCTGTGTTGAACTTGATTTGCCAATTATATGCCCATTCTGCAAGTTTATTAATGTCCTCCTGTAATTTGTTGCAGTCCTCCTCATTATTGACTATCCTCCCCAATTAGGTATCCCGCACATTTAGAAATGGTGTTTTTGATTCCAAAGTCTAAATCGTTAATATAAATTGTAAACAGAAGAGTGTTGATGCGATGACACAGCCTTGCTTGACCCAGGTCCATATGTGAATTGGGTCTGTGGTCGATCCATTGGTTGGGATCGCGACTTGCATGTCGTCGTGAAGCAGGCGGAGGATGGTGACAAACTTTTGAGGGCAGCCGAATTTGAGGAGGACACTCCATAATCCCTCACGGTTGACCGTGTCGAAGGCCTTTGTGAGGTCAAAGAAGGCCGTGTTCAGTGGTTGGTGCTGTTCCCTGCATTTCTCTTGTAGTTGACATGTGGTGAAGATCATGTCCATTGTGCCCCTTAGTGGGCGGAATCTGCGTTGCGACTCTGGGAGGAGCTCTTAGCCACTGGGAGAAGGCGATTGTGGATTTTTGCGATGATTTTCCCTGCGGCAGACAGCAGGGAAACTCCTCTGTAATTACCGCAATCGGACTTGTCACCTTTCTTGAAGATGGTCACGATTACGGCGTCTCTGAGATCCCCTGGCATGCTCTCCTCCTTCCAGATAAGAGAAATGAGTTAATGTATTCGCACCAGTAGTGCTTCTCTGCCATGCTTTAGTGCCTCGGCAGGGATTCCATCTGCTCCTGAGGCCTTGTTGTTCTTCAGTTGTCGGATGGCCTTTTCAACCTCATGCCGGGATGAGGTTGTGCCGAGCTGGTGGCGGGTAGCGTGCTGCGGGATGGAGTTGAGGACACTCGCGTCGAAGACAGAGTCTCGGTTAAGGAGGTCTTCGCAGTGCTCCTTCCAGCGGGCACTGACTGCCTCTCTGTCCTTGAGGAGTACCTCTCCATTCTTGACCCGCAGTGGGGTAGGGCCTTGGGTGCTTGGGCCGTAGGTGGTATTGACTGCGCTAAAGAATCCACGCACGTCGTGGTTGTCAGCTAGCTGCTGGATCTCCTGCGCTTTCTCCACCCACCATCTGTTCTTTAGGTTGTGAGTTTTTTGTTGGACCTCAACAACATACTAGCCTGAGGCTAACGGTGGCATGCTAGTGCTCTTTGAGGAGCGTAGTGAAATCTGCATTTGTTCTGTAGATCAAGATGTACATTATCTGTTTCCTGTGCAAAGTGCCCAGCCTGCCACGTACAATTCTATTGAATGAGTTCATTGCTGCCTTAGGCCTGATTCTGTTTCTATTGATTCCATTGCTGTTTGTGGAATGGTAATGCTGTTGAACAGCCCGCTCCCCCACTAGCAGTGTAACAGCTGTTCTGAACGAATTAGTAATATATAAAACTTGAATATAAGCTATAAATTATAGGGTTCGAAAATCCAGCCCAAGCTGCAAAAAAAATTCTGTTGTCTTTTGAATGGTGCAATATGATTACAGGAAACTTTCGATTTACCGGCACCTAAATAACCGGAAATCTCGGTTAACCGGCAAAATTCAGGAGTAGGTTCAGGTAAGTTTTACTTCATACTGTACTTGCCTTCCTCGATCTGTTGCTGTGCAAGGGTGTGGCTGCAGCTGTTGCTAAGCTACAGAGACGCTTGGAACTTGTGGCCATTGTTCTGCACCTGTTGCTTTATACGGAGCTCTCAGCTCTCCGTATCTTTTACTATAGCTTTCGGTTATCCGGAATTTTTGATGAACCGGCACCACGTCAGTCCCGTCAGTGCCGGATAAAAAAAAGTTTCCTGTACTCTGTTTACCCCACCTCCAGGCCCCTATCCTTATGAATCTGCTGGTCCCTGGCTAGGAAGGCAAGCCAGTTATTTTTCTCCTTGGCCTCTGTCAACAAGACAATGGCTGATTTTCTCTTCCTAGGGCACTAAAGACCATCATAGCATCCTGGCATCTCTTAATGTCTCTCAATGCCTCTTAATCTCTCCTGCTTTCTATCCTATCACTGACCTTCCCTTTTGTCCTTTCATCCCCTCCCCCTTTTCCCAGCCCCTAAACTTGCTTTAAAATCTATTCCTTTTCCTGCTTTGTTCCAAGTTCTGACGAAAGGTCATCGACCTGAAACGTTGACTCTGTTTCTCTCTTCACAGATGCTGCCCTGGCCTGCCGAGTTTTTCCAGCGTCTTCTGTTGTTATTTCGGATTTCCAGCATCCGCAGTGTTTTGCTATTGTATCATAGCATCCCAGCTGCTTTACCCTGGGGCCTTCTACTCTGTGTGTCAGAATGGCTTGGGTGACTCTCCAGCCAGTTTCTCTTCTCTCTCCCTTTTGGGATTACGCCTGGATTCCACTTGGCATTTTCCGAGGCAACATGGTCAACACTGGGAACTTCCCACAATGGGAAAATTGAATCCTGCATGGCGTCTCCGCCAATTCAGTGTGTTGCTTTGTCACACAGGTAATAATGCGTTCAGTTTTAATGTGGCCTCATTTGAAGAGCCTAGAATGAATACCTGGATAAACAAATATGTAGACCCTAGTTGACAGAACGAAGGGTAACATAGAAGATAGGAGCAGGAGTAGGCCATTCGGCCCATTGAGCCTGTTCCTCCATTTAATGAGATCATGGCTGATCATCCAAATTCAGTACCCTGCCTTCTCCCCATATCCCTTGATCCCCTTAGCCTTAAGAAATATATCTCACTCCTTCTTGAATATATTTAATGAATTGGCCTCTACTGCCTTCTGTGGTAGAGAATTCTACAAGTTCACCACTCTCTGGGTGAAGAAATTCCTCCTCATCTCAGTCCTAAATGGCTTACCCCTTATCCTTAGACTGTGACCCCTGGTTCTGGACTCCCCCGCCATCGGGAACATCCATCCTGCATCTAGTCTGTCCAGTCCTGTTAGAATTTTATAAGTTTCAATGAGATCCCCTTTCATTCTTCTAAACTCTAGCGAATATAAGCCTAATCGACCCAATCTCTCCTCATATGTCATTCCTGCCATCCCAGGTATCAGTCTGGTGAATCTTCACTGCACTCCCTCCATGGCAAGAACATCCTTCCTCAGATAAGGTGACCAAAACTGCACACAATACTCAAGGTGTGGTCTCACCAAGGCCCTGTACAACTGCAGCAAGACATCCTTGCTCCTGTACTCGAATCCTCTCGCTATGAAGGCCAACATACCATTTGCCGCCTTAACCGCCTGCTGCACCTGCATGCTTACCTTCAGCGACTGGTGCACAAGGACACCCAGGTCTCGTTGCACTTCCCCTTTTCCCAATCTATTGCCGTTCAGATAATAATTTGTCTTCCTGTTTTTGCCACCGAAGTGGATAACCTCGCATTTATCCACATTATACTGCATCTGCCATGCATCTGCCCAATCACCCAACCTGTCCAAATCATACTGGAGTTTCTTGGCATCCTCCTCACAGCACACACGCCCACCCAGCTTTGTGTCGTCTGCAAACTTGGAGATATTACATCTAGTTCCCTCGTCTAGATCATTAATATATATTGTGAATAGCTGGGGTCCTAGCACCGATCCCTGCGGTACCCCACTGTGGTATGAGCTGGGGAACGGGAGTGGAGCGAGACTATGGAGGGACTTGTAAACAAGGATTAGCCTTTTGAAATCAATACTAATTTTGCAACATTAGGCAGATGTTGGTGAATGAGGTCACTTTTTTTTACAAACAATTGGGTAATAAGGTTCATGCGAAAAATGTATTCTTAATATCAAAGATGATGTATAAGGTCATGGTCTATCTCTTATTTTCTGCTATTGAAGAAAGAGAAAAGCAAGCTACCCTGATCGATTGGTGCTACTGAGAAATACAGAGTAGAAGGCCCCAGGGTCAAGCAGCTGGGATGCTATGATGGTCTTTAGTGCCCTAGGAAGAGAAAATCAGCCATTGTTGCTGCTCCTCAATTACTATCCTGTGACCCTCCCCTTCTAGAAAGTGGGCGAATGAATAACAGACAGGGACAGGAATTGGGCTCGGTGATGATGTTAGCTTGAAAAACGTGCCAAAACCCACGGCCACGTTCACACGTTGGCTCACATGGCGCTCTCTACCGGAAGGCTGCTGGTGCCTTTCGAACTGTACCCCAGCAAGAGTTGGCACCTTCAGGGGAGAAGGAGAAGGAAAGGGAAAGGGCTGCTGTAGCTCGAGTAACACTTACTTACCCGTAAAATTTCTAATGCTGGACCTGTGTTCTGCAGAATTTACGAGGCTGTTTACAGTGCTGGGCATTAAGATGGTACTGTAATTGGATAGTTCATTCTTTTCAGTACAAGACCCATTAGCATTAGCTGGGATATCATTTGTATTCGGGACTGGATGCACCCGCCATAAAATACAGTTGCTGTGCTGTGATAACAAGTAAATGGAATGTGCATGTTGTAAAATTAAGGCATTGATGTCGCATTCAGAGGTGGGAAAACCTCTCCGTAATTTTAAATCTGAGATTGATAGATTTCTTTGAACCAGAGGTATTAAGGGATACGGGGCAAAGGCGGGTGGATGGAGTGAGGTCACAGATCAGCCATGATCTCATTGAATGGCGGAACAGGCTCGAGGGGCTAAACGGCCTCCTCCTGTTCCTCTGCTCCTATTGTATTTCCCTGCTGTTCTGTGCGTAAATGATGTGTCATTGATGTCAATATTCAGTGCAGTTTACAGCCTGAGTATTGCATTGGAAACCGAAAACGCTGGAAATGCACAGAAGGTCAGTCGGCATCTGAAAGCGAAACAATAGATTGAACTTTTCGATCAGAACTCAGAGTTCACTTCCAGCAGTTTTCATTTTTCTTTCGACCTCTAAGCGTTGGATAGGGGAATAAAGAGCATGACATGAAGGATATTTCCTTATTTCTGTTCAACTGGTGTGTCCACAAGTGAGGATGAAAAAAAATGAATCTATTTACTTAGCTTTAATATTAAAGAAGGGTGAATTGTCACCTTGTGCTACAGCTTCTCAGGTTAATGTTCTTGCCTTCACAAGTGGTCACTGCAAGTTCTGGTTCTCTGTTCTTGGTGTCTGACGATAGACATGCCAAACTCTCTACGATAGCAAAATACTGCAGATGCTGGAAATCCGAAATAACAACAGAAAATGCTGGAAAAACTCAGCAGGCCAGGCAACATCCGTGGAGAGAGAAACAGCGTCAACGTTTCAGGTCGAAACCCTTCCTGACGAAGGGTTTCGACCCGAAACGTTGACGCTGTTTCTCTCTCCACGGATGTTGCCTGGCCTGCTGAGTTTTTCCAGCATTTTCTGTTGTTATACCAAGCTCTCTGATCATCCGTTCCATCTTGCCTGGGCAAATAATATTGGCACTCAGCTTGATACTGCTGTCCCGGGAGGTTAAATAGCTCATTAACCTGCTGATGCTAAAAAGAATCTCAGGGTACTCCCGGGACTTTGGACCTACGGAGAGTCCCAGCGCAAACCCCGCCCCTCTCCCTCGGGTGATGTATGTCTGGTGCACCGCGTCTGGCTTGATGGGCCAAATGTATGTTCACATGACGCCTCCCTGCTCTTCTTTCAATAGTGCCGTCTGATATTTGTGTCCACTAGAACAGACAGGTGAGCATCCCAAGGTTGATCCCTCCGACAGCGCAGCCGTCGTTCAATACGGAGCTCAGATTGCGTGCTCAAGTTTTTGCAGTGGGGCTTGAACACAACCTTCTGACTGAACACAACCTTCTGATGCAGCGAGCTAGCAGCTGAGCCAAGCCGACGCAGCTGTGAAATGTGGAAATAAAACCTGACAACCTTCAGATTTAATTACTGCCTTAAACTTGCTGTAAAATATACGAGTAAATCCAAACAAAGTGCGCTCCCACTATGGAGCCTTGGCAAGTCACGGACGTCCTCCCCATGATTTTCCATCTATTGCCGGGAGCATGCATTGCTAAAATGTGCCCTATCATCTGTAGTTTATTAAAAATAAATAAAATGAACTGTGCCTTTTGGTATTGCGGGAGTGTTGCACTGGGTGGAGCCAGAATGATGTAGTAAAGGTGATGGAGATGTCAGGCTGAACTAATGTACCACAACAGCAGATTACTGGGAAATATAACCACACACACGTTGAATTCTTGTGATTTTTCATCCAAGGGTGCCCATGCTCTCTGCGTTTCTGTGCCTCGAAAATGCTATTTTCCTTATATCTGAGACTCGAGTTCAAACAAAACCGCTGGGGTTAAAGTTTCCTCTGTTTGCTGCTTGTCTGTGGGTTTGGGCTTCCCGTGAGCACGGGTACGCTTCGCGGGTTGGTGCGGGGGCACATTGTTAGGGTGTGGTAGAGAGAGCTTTACTCTTAACTGTACTATACTAAACCTGCGAGTGCTCATCGACAACCATGTATGAAGAAGTGAGGGAAACTTATGGGGCAGCTCCGGAGTTTGGAGCTGGGGGGGAAAGGTGATCCATGCTGTAAAGCAAAATTGATGGGGGTGCATGTGGGGAGGGGGGGGGGGGCGGGGAGGGGGGGGAAGAGAGAACACATCATTCTCAGCCACTCCCATAGCTTGTGCCTATGGGAATGTTTGATGTTGACGCTGGGCACGCCAAACGGTATGTGTTGCATTCCCCAGCACTAACGCCTTTTACCTTGAGCCACAGCCCCATAACCCCCTGAGATCTCTGCGCTCCTCCAATTCTGGCTCTCTTGAGCATCCCCCCGATTTTAATCGCTCCACTATCGGCGGCCGTGCCTTCAGCCGCCTGGGCCCCGAGCTCTGGAATTCCCTCCCTAAACCTCTCCGCCTCTCTCTCTCCTCCTTTAAGTCGCTCCTTAAAATCCACCTCTTTTACCTGTCTTAACATCGCCTTATGTGGCTCGGTGTCGAATTTTGTTTGTTAGCCCTCCTGTGAAGCGCCTTGGGACGTTTTACAAAGTGAAAGGCGCTATATAAATGCAAGTTGTTGAGCAAAAGAAACGGAAGTGCTATTTTATTTGCTGGTCGAAAACCTCATTTCACTGTATCAGTTTTCTCTTTTCATCATGGCTTAATTTCGGCCCCCATCTCGAGGCTGAGTTTGCATGGACCGTGTCTTTCCCCATGCCTGGTATCAGGGCTGCCCTGTATTGTCTGACCCAATGGATGCTTTCAGCAATGGTATTGATCTCCCTGTTGCGAGATTGTCTCTCCTCCCCAAACCCCAAAAGTGTGGACTAGCGGCGCATCTAGAAACCATTTTAATCTTCTCCATTAGGTGCTACAGACTTGGAGTGTCAGTCCAGCATGGGATTGGTAAATCAGCAAGCTGGAGATGTACTACTGGAGATCTGAGGCTACCTGTTGCTGAAGGGCGTGCCTTAATAATAATAATAATTCAATTTTATTTGTCATATATGCAGCAGACGTGTGTACTGCACAATGAAATGTTGATTTTTACGAGTCCTCCCAACATTGGAATAAATATGACATAGCAATGATAAAAATACTAATAGAAATACAGTAATAATAAATAAAACAACAGTAATAAATTATTTGTTCATGAGTCTTATGGCCTGGGGGCAGAAGCTGTTTCGAAACCTGCTGGTACGAGACCATATGCTTCGGTATCTCTTACCGGACGGGAGCAGGGCGAAGAGGTTGTGGCTGGGGTGGCTTGCGTCTTTGATGATTCTCAGGGCCTTCCCTCGGCACCTCTCGGGGTAGATATCCTGCACAGCAGGTAGTTTAATTCCTACAGTGTGTTGTGCAGCTTTCACCACCATCTGTAGAGCCTTGCGGTCTGTGGCGGTGCAGTTGCCATACCAGGTAGTGATGCAAGACATCTTGTTAAATGGCCAGCTTATTTCATGACTTACTCTGCGATCATGCTAGGTGCATAAGGCAGCTGCCGGAATAAAAATTAATGTGGTTAGATAATATCCAAGAGACGTGATCTGTTTGCCCAAGGTCACCTGGTGGTTCAGGGCACTGGTGTACAGATAGACCCAATGATCCACGATGTTGCGGTATCGAATGCAGGGATTTGCTGTACAGAGACCTGTGGTACAGGGTGTAGGCCTGCAGCGTGACCTGGCGATTATAGGTGTACTAATTTGAAGCTCGGCATGGATTTCGAAATGTAATTCCCCGTGGCAGGTTCCTGATCTTAGCCCGCGTGGCATAAAGGACGTTGGCAACTGGAGGTCAGGTGCTTCCTTACAAGTAAGGAGGGTAAATCAGCAAGCCAGCCACCACTTTCACCTGTCTCTGTGCATCTGGTTAGAGAGTAGTCTTGGCAAGACCTTGCTCTGTCAAGCCCGTGTGGTAGCTGGTGTGCAACGGCCACCCCATGTTAAAAGAATTCACGCACAGGCATCTTCCACTCTTTAAAATGAAGTCTACTCGGAGCTCCGACACGGCAAGAGAGCCCCAGGTAGGCACAGGAAACGCTTCAAGGACACCCTCAAAGCCTCCTTGAAAAAGTGCAACTTTCTCACCGACACCTGGGAATCCCTGGCCCAAGACCGCACAAAGTGGAGGAGAAGCATCTGGGAAGGCGCCGAACACCTCGAGTCTCTTCGCCGGGAGCAAGCGGAAGCCAAGCGCAAGGAGCGCACGTCAACCCAAGCACCCCACCCACCCGCCCCTTCAACCACCGTCTGCCCCACCTGTGACAGAGACTGTAGGTCCCGCATTGGACTCATCAGTCACCTGAGAACTCATTGTTAGTGTGGAAGCAAGTCATCCTCGGTTCCGAGGGACTGCCTAAGAAGAAGAAGCCTTGGCAAAGGGCAGAGAGCAGGCTACTAACCCAGGCTTATCAAGGAAATGGTTTTTGGCAACTGAAAAGAAGGGAAAGTAATAAAGGATTTTTTCCCCCAAAAACAACTAAAATATATTAATAAATCAGTTTGGTGCAGTATAAGTAACGTTGCAAATAAGTTAAAGATAAAAGCCAATGCTACCTGCTGAGCCGATCATTACCATTTTGCTGTACACTCAGCCTGCAGTGTGTTGAATCAGTGTCGAGAGAGATGTACGGCATAGCAGCTGCCTCACCTCACAGAATCCTCCCTCAGCTCCATTTGGTTTTGTATAATGTCTTTGTTCTGATTTGTGCAGCGCAGGCACTCGGCTTGTTTAGTGTATTGGTGCCAATATATTACACGGGGGGGGGGAGGAAATGGACTTAAGCCAATAAACTGTTGTTGCATGATCCACTTAATTCATCACCTTAAATTGCTGCAGCACCAGCGACGGATGTGTAACCAGCGGTACTTCACCCTGATATTATATACAGGAAACTATTTTTTATCCGGGACCGGCGTGGTGCCGGTTTATCAAAAAGTTCGGATTACAGAGAGGTATAGTTAAAAGGTACGAGAGCTCCGTACACAGCAACAAATCCAGGCTTCTCTGTTGCTTAGCAACAAGTGCAGGAACCCCCGATTACACAGCCACAAATCCAGGAACGGCCACTAATATGAAGTAAAACTTACCTGAACCTACTCCTGAATTTTGCCGGTTAACAGAGATTTCCGGTTATTTAGGTGCCGGTAAATCGAGAGTTTCCTGTAGCTCAAAATGATGTCTCCAAACAAAACCCAAGTTTGGATGGACATCATCTGTAATTGAACGGCTGTGTGCTTTTCACTGTTGAAGTAAACGTAGTGTGAAAATTTCAAACACCCATTGTGCTTTCCTGAAATCCAAATGTTAGTGCTGGTATTGTCACCAGTTTGTGAACCTTTGCTGGCTTGGACCTTTTGCTTCTCTCGTTACTGTGACCCAGGGCTTCATTTTTTTTTTCTTCTGTCCAGGTATCGCTGTTTTACTTCAGGGTTTTTTTCTGTGCTTTTCTTTCCTGGCATTGACCTCCGAGAAAGCTGATCTCAGTAAAAAGGGCCATTGTTCGCTGTTCAGAAGCGATTATGGAGGCTGTTAACTTTATTGCTTTCGCCATCCTGTTTGTGCTGTATTACGGTTGGAATACTTGGCAGCCTGGGGCGTTTGGAGTTTACGTATTCCAAGTTGTGATTTTAAATTTGATTGGCACATATGATGCGATGCAAAGGTAATTTGTTGCCCAAAATGCAAGAACTGTGGCTCAGGTCAAGATGCTGATAGCTTATGAAGTCTTAACTCAGTGGGTAAATGGGTCTTGTACTGGTCCTATGTATCAGGGCTCAGTGCAGGACCCAGTGCATTTACCCACAGAATCACACGTGATTCCTCAATTTATGTTGAGAGAGAGCCAGGGGGCGATTTTGCCAATGGGGAGCTTTTGGAGGCGGGACTCCCACTTGTCGGGTTTCAGTCCCGCCTCCATCAACGTCTGGCCAACCCACGCTATTTTCCCTTGATTGACCTAGTTAAGCCCGCCCAGCAGGCCAATTAAGGAAAGCCGGTGTCAGAGAACGTCAGCGTATGACGTTTCAGCTGTCAAAAATTTTTGACAGATGAATTGTCATCGTTGGACAGCTCTGTGAAGCTGTCACCATTTGACAGCTCTGTGAAGCTGTCAAACACTGACATTCTCTGTAGTTTGATGAGTTCTTGCATTCAAGACCTCATCAAACTTCTTTCTTTAGCAGATATCAGATGGCTGTTGCATCGGGGAATGCAGCAGCCTACTGTCATCCCTGCCGGTCCGATGCGGGGAGTCTCCGGTTCCCCAACGATTGAAGCCTGCAAGGTATGGAAACTTTTTCAATCAGTTTTCACTCACCTCACATACTCACCTCTCCACACTTGCACCCATCACTCACCTCTACAGCGCACTTTTGGACCCCTCTGACCCCTGCAGACCCACTTCTCGCCTCGGTGACCCTGGCGGGGTTCGCAGCCTTCGGGAAGCCCGCACTTCAGGGCTCAAAATGGGGATAATCCTCTTATCTGCCTCTTAACTACCTGTTAACAGGTAGATAAGTGGCAATAATCCCCTTCCCACCTCCAAGGAGACGGGACCCAGCGCGGGTCGGCTACCCGCCTCCTGGCAAGATGGCACAGAGGCGGGTTGGACATCTGCCCCCAGATCCTGCCATTTGCCCGGCAGTCCCGCTTCCAAACCCGCCTCCTCAGAGCTGGCAAAATCGTCCCCAGAGTGACGGCAGGGGCACGTTTTCTTCTCATTTCCCCTTACTCCATCCAGGTAGGCAGCACTGGGATCTGCTCAGTGCCTCCCCACAGCAGCATGGCTGGGATCAGGAGCTCAGCTGCAAGAGGCAATTGAAGCTGTGACCCTGAGTGGAACTGTTGCTCATGAACTCACTTGTATTTGAAAAGGTGCCGCAAAGACCAGACAGATTGACTAATAGTGTGTGTAGGCTCACAGTTTGTTTCACTGTTGACTCACCCCAATTTTCCTGGTAAGGTTTGATTGGTAAGTGTTCCAGAAGTAATTGGGAAGAGGGATCTTAAGAATTTATTGGAATAGTGTTATAATGTTGTAGAACTAGGTTTCTGCCTCTAGATGTCCTTAGTGGGGTTTTTTTGTTCTTGGGAGGTTTGCGACGTTGGCAAGGCCGTATTTATCTCCCATTCCTGGTTGCCCTGAGAAAGTGGTGGCGGTATTTCTACTTGAACTGCTGCAGTCCCTGTGGTGATGGTGTTCCCACAATGGCTTTAGCTTGGGGATCCAGGATATTGACCCAGCGACGATGAAGGCATGCTGATACATGTCCAAGTCGGGATGGTGCGTGACTTGGAGGTCGCGGTGTTCCCATGACATTGTTGCTCTTGTCCCTGTCGGTGGTGGAGGTTGCAGGGGAGGGAAGGTTCTGTCGCAGTAACAACAACTTATATATTTATATAGCACCTTTAATGTAATAAAACGTCCCAAGGCGCTTCAGAGGAGTGTTATCAAAAAAACAAAATTTGACACCGAGCCATATAAGGAGATGCTAGGGAAGATGACCAAAAGCTTGGTTGAAGAGATAGGTTTTAAGGAGTGTCTTAAAGGAGGTGAGAGAGGTGAAGAAGTTTAGGGAGGGAATTCCAGAGCTTAGGACTTAGGCGGCTGAAGGCATGGCCGCCAATGGTGGAGCATTTAAAATCGGGGGATGTTCAAATGTCCAGACTAGGTGGAGCGCAGACCTCCAGGGGGATTATAGGGCTGGAGGAGATTATAGAGATAGGGAGGAGCGAGGAGGCCATGGAGGGATTTGAAAACAAGGATGAGAATTTTAATATCGAGGCGTTGCTTAACCGGGAGCCACTGTAGGTCAGTGAGCACAGGGGAGATGGGTGAGCGGAACTTGGTGCGAGTTAGCACGCGGGCGGCAGAGTTTTGGATGACCTAAAGTTTATGGAGGGTAGAGCTAGGGAGGCTGGCCAGGAGTGCATTGGAAAATAATCAAGTCTAACAGTGATAAAGACATGAATAAGGGCTTCAGCAGCAGATAAGTTGATGTAAGGGCGGAGACGGGCGATATTACGAAGGTAGAAATGAGCAGTCTTAGTGAGGTAGGAAGCTCAATTCGTGATCAGATATGACACCTTGGTGAGTTTGTGCAGTGCATCCTGTAGATAGTACATACTGTAACCACCCTGTGCCAGTGGTGGAGGAGGTGGCTATTGAGCTTAGTGGCAGGGGTGCTGATCAAGTGAACATCATCTTTCTGGTTCTCTATTCGAATTATGGCATGGCCAAGTCACACACCATCCTGACTTGGAAATATATCGGTCGTTCCTTCATCGTCACTGGGTCAAAATCCTGGAACTCCCTCCCTAACAGCACTGTGGGAGCACCTTCACCACACGGACTGCAGCGGTTCAAGAAGGCGGCTCACCACCACCTTCTCGAGGGCAATTAGGGATGGGTAGTAAATGCTGGCCTTGCCAAGCGACCCTCCACATCCCATAAACCAATAAAAAAAATATCCTTTCTCGCAAACAAGGATTCTTCCCAGATATCTTCTAAACATCAGTCAGGCAGTGCAGCATGAATCCCTTAAATGAACATCTATTTTGCCTTCAAGCAAGGTCAGTATACCAGCTCGAGCTGGAATAAATACCATTGAGAAGAGCAACTTAGCTGGATGATTTGACGTGTTGTGGGGTGATAGGGCTCGGGCTTGTTTTGCGAATTCGTTGTACGTGAAGCGTTTTGAGATGTGTCCTGAGAGCTGGAACCATGAGCTATCGATTCCAGCCTGCCTTACCTGTATTTAGTCAGGATTGAGTGGCTATGAGCTGCCCCCTCGCACGGGGATGGGAAAACGGAACATGGATCAACCAAAACTGCCCTGGCTTAGCAGCTGGTGACCAGTTGAAGAATGTCATTGGCAGGCACAGAGGAACAGGTGTCCTGCTGCCCACTGCACTCGGGAATAACGCATGGAATTAGGAGACCTAAAGGGAGGAAAAATAACTCCCAAGTTATAAATATACCAACTGTTGATCTCTTACATTGTTAAAAATGTTGAGTTTGAGTTTCTATCTGGCCATCTGATAGTCCCATCTTGTGTTTGTTACCTTTTAGCATTCTGCTTGGTCCTTGATAACTACATGACCTGCAGGATTGTGGTCTTGTAAGAATTTGTTTTCTCCAGTTCATCTTAAGCAGCACCTCTTCCTGGTTCAACCTCACTGGGCTCGAGCTGCAGGTGTCTCCCTCGGAGCCTTAGGCCCTGCCCTCGCGTTCCCTGGCCTCCCTGTTCTATAATAGTTCCCTTTTAAGTTGCAATTTAAAATATGGGACTCACCCAGCCTTCTGGTGTGAACTGTCAACCATGTTGATAATTAATCAAATGAAAACCACAATTACACTAACTCGTTCTCATGTGTATTCATTGTGCACAGCAAGCACCTTATTTGAAAGAAAGACTTGCATTTATACAACGCCTAATATGACCTCGGGACGTCCCTTTACAACAACAACGTGTATTTATATAGCGCCTTTAATGTAGCAAAACATCCCAAGGCGCGGCACAGGAGTATTTTAAGACACAAAATTTGACACCGAGCCACATGAGGATAAATTAGGGCAGGTGACCAAAAGCTGGGTCACAGAGGTCGGTTTTAAGGAGCGTCTTAAAGGAGGAAAGAGAGGCGGAGAGGTTTAGGCAGGGAATTCCAGAGCTTAGGGCCCAGGCAACAGAAGGCACGGCCACCAAAGGTTGAGCGATTTATAATCATGCTCAAGAGGGCAGAATTAGAGGAGCGCAGATATCTTGTTGGGGGGGGGGAATGTGGAGCTGAAGATTACAGAGATAGGAAAGGGTGAGGCCATGGAGGGATTTGAATACAAGGATGAGAATTTTGAAATCGAACTTTGAAATTTACAGTGCAGCTAGGACCAACCTAAAAAAAGGGTATCAGGACTGCCAAAAGGAAACAGACACTGCGGATAGAGGATCATTTCCACAACAACTCGGACCCCCGGCGCATGTGGCAAGGCATCCAGTCCATCACTGACTACAAGAGCAAAAACACCAGCCCCCCGGTTAGCGATGCCTCCCTTCTGGAGGAGCTTAACAACTTCTACGCTCGCTTCGACAGGGACAACAGGGAGCCGGCTACCAAAGCCTTGCCACCCCCGGAAGACCAGGTGCTCACTCTGTTGACCTCCGACGTAAGGGGTGTTCTACGCGGAGCGAACACACGAAAGGCTGCTGGACCGGATAGCATCCCTGGACGGGTACTCAAGGAATGTGCTGATCAGCTGGCTGATGTCTTCACCGCCATCTTCAATCTGTCATTGGCCCAGGCAGTAGTCCCTACATGCTTCAAGACCGTTACCATTATTCCTGTGCCAAAGCAAACGGCTGTGACGTGCCTGAAGGACTATCGACCTGTCGCACTCACACCCATCATAATGAAGTGTTTCGAGAGACTGGTCCTGGCTCACATCAAAGCCAGTGTTCCCGCCTCTCTTGACCAACACCAGTTTGCCTATCGTGCAAACAGATCAACGGAGGATGCAATCACAACTGCTCTACACTCTGCACTGAATCACTTAGACGGTAAAGAGACCTACATCAGAATGCTGTTCATAGACTACAGCTCAGCATTCAACACTATCGTCCCCAACAAGCTGGTCACCAAACTCCACACTCTTGGCCTGAACACTTCCCTCTGCAACTGGACCCTGGACTTCCTAACAAACAGACCCCAGTCTGTCAAATTAGGTAACCACACCTCCCCTCCCCGACCCTGAACACGGGGGCCCCACAAGGATGTGTGCTGAGCCCCCTCCTCTACTCCCTCTTCACCCACGACTGTGTGGCTGTTCATGGTTCCAACACCATCATCAAGTTTGCGGATGATACCACGGTAGTAGGCCAGATCACCAGCAACGATGAGTCAGCCTACAGGGAGGAGGTCCAGCATCTCGTGAAGTGGTGCGCCGACAACAACCTGGCCCTTAACATCAAGAAAACCAAATAAATCATTGTGGACTTCAGGAAGTCTAAAGGCGGAAGTCACACCCCCATCCACATCCATGGGGCTGTGGTGGAAAGGGTGGACAGCTTTAAGTTCCTCGGAGTCCACATCACGGAAGACCTCTCCTGGTCCCTCAATACCTCCTCTCTGGTGAAGAAGGCCCAGCAGCGCCTATATTTGCTAAGGAGGCTGAAGGGATGTAACCTGTCTCCCCTGATCCTCTCTAACTTTTACCGCTGCACAATAGAGAGCATCCTGACGAACTGTATCACAGTATGGTATGGCAGCTGTAGCTACTATGACCGGAAAGCCCTGCAGCGGGTAGTCAAAACTGCCCAACGCATTACCGGCACCCGGCTACCGACCATAGAGCACATATACCAGAAACGCTGTTTACGGAGGTCACGGTCCATCATCAAAGACCCTACCCACCCCAGCCACAGTCTGTTCGCCCTCCTGCCATCTGGGAGACGCTACAGATGCATTTGCACCCGTACGACCAGATTTAGGAACAGCTTCTTTCCCAGGGCTGTCATCCTACTGAACTCCACAAATAAACTCTAAAGCCTGCACATCTGCCAATGCACTTTATTATGGTTATGTTTATGTTAATGTATTACAAGCCAAATGTATGTTGAATGTTTAAATGTCTTAATCTAATTGTACACTCTCGGGAGCCGCAAGCCTACATTTCGTTGTACTGCACTTGTGCACTAACAATGACAATAAAGTTGATGATGATGATTATTATTATTATTATTATTATTATACTTTTGAGGTGCAGTCACTGTTGTAATGTAAGAAACGCGGCAGCCAATTTGCGCACAGCAAGCTCCCACAAACAGCAATGTGATAATGACTGGATCAGCTGTTTTAGTAATGTTGATTGAGGGATAAATATTGGCCCCAGGACACTGGGGAGAACTCCCCCTGCTGTTCTAAATAGTGCCATGGGATCTTTTCCATCCACCTGAGAGAGCAGACGGGGCCTCTGTTTAACGTCGTATCCGAAAGACAGTGCGGCGCTCCCTCAATACTGGCACAGGGAGTGTCGGCCTGGACTTTTGTGCTCAAGTCTCTGGAGTGGGACTTGAGCCCACAACCTTCTGACTCAGAGGCGAGGGTGCTGCCCACTGAGCTTACCTCCATCAGCACTTTTATCATTGGAAGCATCCCTGTAATGTAAAGGGGGTATTAAAGCAGTCCCACCTCTGGGAAATGGGTCTAAAAAATCAACACACTGCATTACAGAGCAACGGCAGAACAAAAGAATTGTCCAACTCTTGCAGGTTTACACTTCCTAGAGCTTAAAATGTGGATAAAGAGAGAATAGGTTGAAATCTAACGGGGACAATGAGGCGCTCTGTAATCAGGTTTGCTTTGTGCAATTTAGATCAGAATAATTGAAAAATTCTGATAACCCAGCACTTTTCTATCTTTTTTATGCTGTGTGTTCAATCCCCGTGGATGATTATACAGTACAGCGGGGATTTAGCCAATTAACACCAGGATTATGCAGGGAATTCAGAGACGTAACCAATTAGTGCCAAGCTGTCAGAGCCTATTATTATCCCATTTCTTTGGGACATCCACTGATGTCCGTAGCCAGAGAACGGACAAGCAAGACTTGTGTATTATTTTTAATAGATTGCAGTTTTATTTTTTTGCTCGGGCTACAACAGTTCCCAGGCAATGTTAGCAAAACTAACTTGATGGGGCTGTTCAACGAAATGTAAAATCTTTATGCCTCTTGTGGAGTTTGGTTGCACAAGGTTATAAAGGGCTGCATAGTTGTTTATGATGACAGGAATATCATAATGACCCCAATTGCTCAGTGGATAAGTGCACCACATGATGTAGTACAGACCAAGAATGGTCCCCGGTTGATGCCGAATTCTCTGAGCTGATTCAGGCTGTTAATTGGGTCAGGACTGTTGACTTAAATGTCCACGGGAGGGGAAAAATCAGGTAGGGTTCATTTTCCCGGTCCTTATCTAGCAACCCCCGCTGGAAGCATGCGGGTGGACATCGGTTAAGGACAGTGTCATAAATCTCATCATCGAGAAACTACCTATGAAATAACACGGGACGGCCAGCTGGTGGCGCCGTCCAAGGAGTATAAATACTCGGGCGTTGGCCCCAGCTTGCCAGGGACATTTTGTAAAGACAAGGAGCTAGTGAAGTACAACTAGACCTCCATGTTCTGAAATGAGTTGATTAAAGCCTTGCTTTATACTCAAACCAAGTGCGTAGTGAGTTTTATTACGTCCGACAGATTCAGGGTTCAGCTTTTAAATAGCCTGCTGCCACTTGCTGTCCTGGCTCTCTCAAAATGGGGGGTAATCGACTGAGATGCTGGGACAGAGGGACATTGCGCTGAGTGGACCGGTAACTCGGCACCAGTTCCTGTCTGCAGGAGAGGAGGGGGGTCTGGATAGAAAATTCTTCCCAAGCCCCAACCTCGCAATTGCAGCTTTACCGCACCCAAGGTGAAATATTCCATTTCCCGGCTCGCCCGATCGCTCTGAGATTGTCAGATTGGGGGCAGTTTGATACCCCAAAGCAGTACGACTGCATACTTGCCGGCCACTGGTGTTTTTCTCAGCGCTGATGTTTAACGTCCGAATGTCCCAACCAAAACAGGATAATTGAGAAGTGACGAGATCAGGTATTCAGCATGAGGGGGAGCAGGCGTGTGTGTAAACCTGTGACCTATTTAGCTCCCCCGACAGCTTTGGCAATAAAGAAAGCAAGTGACTTATTGACCGGAAAGTGCCAGGTTTGATTGCTGTCTGTGTTGAGTTAATGCGCTTCAGTCAAGTGTTAGAAGAGGGACTAGATTGTCCCTAGATGCCTTTGGGCAAGGGAAGGAAAACCAGCCAGAGTTCCTGCTCCTGATCACTATCCAGTGACCCTTGCTTCAGCGAATCTGACTGCAGTTCGTACATAAAGTGATTTTACCTTCTTACACTATACCACAAAATCTATAATAATTAAGAGAAACTAAATCTGTAAACTATGCTGTAAAATTTACAAGAACAAATTAACACTACAAAATATACAGCATAATAAATAGTTGGCAGTGACTTACAAGGATGTCAAGGACATCCTAAGCTCAGGGAATGATGTTTAACCAGTTTGTGAAGGTCAGTGAAATGAAAGCCTTAAATTCATGCCAGCTGTTCTCTTTGCTCTGTGTACAATATATATTGAATTGTTTATTTCTTTCAAATGTGTATTCTGGGACGTGGAGAGTGGTTTTTGCCATTTACTGCTGCCCTGTTGCAGCCTAAACGCAAGATCACTTGACCCATTGCTGGAATAAAGCTCATTTACTGTAGATCACTGACTGACTTGAGGTAAGTCTGGCTTATGCCTTACTGTTACTGAAAGATACAGGCATATTTCTAATACTAATTACCTATAACATTACAAAGCTTCGTAAAGATGTCAGTAACGTATCTACTCCCCCCACCAGGAGTAGCAGTATTATTCGCCTGAGTCAGAAGGTTGTGGGTTCAAGTCTTGCTCCAGAGCACAAAAATCTAGGCTGACACTCCAGTACAGTACTGAGGGAGCGCCGCACTGTCGGAGGGGCAGTACTGAGGGAGTGCCGCACTGTCGGAGGGGCAGTACTGAGGGAGCGCCGCACTGTCGGAGGGGCAGTACTGAGGGAGCGCCGCACTGTCGGAGGGGCAGTACTGAGGGAGTGCCGCACTGTCGGAGGGGCAGTACTGAGGGAGCGCCGCACTGTCGGAGGGGCAGTACTGAGGGAGCGCCGCACTGTCGGAGGGGCAGTACTGAGGGAGCGCCGCAATGTCGGAGGGGCAGTACTGAGGGAGTGCCACACTGTCGGAGGGGCAGTACTGAGGGAGCGCCGCACTGTCGGAGGGGCAGTACTGAGGGAGTGCCACACTGTCGGAGGGGCAGTACTGAGGGAGCGCCGCACTGTCGGAGGGGCAGTACTGAGGGAGCGCCACACTGTTGGAGGGGCAGTACTGAGGGAGTGCCACACTGTCGGAGGGGCAGTACTGAGGGAGCGCCGCATTGTCGGAGGGGCAGTACTAAGGGAGCACCGCACTGTTGGAGGGGCGGTACTGAGGGAGCGCCGCACTGTTGGAGGGGCAGTACTGAGGGAGCGCCACACTGTCGGAGGGGCAGTACTGAGGGAGTGCTGCACTGTCGGAGGGGCGGTACTGAGGGAGCGCCGCACTGTCGGAGGGGCGGTACTGAGGGAGCGCCGCACTGTCGGAGGGGCAGTACTGAGGGAGCGCTGCACTGTCGGAGGGGCAGCACTGAGGGAGCGCCGCACTGTCGGAGGGGCAGTACTGAGGGAGCGCTGCACTGTCAGAGGGGCATCACTGAGGGAGCGCCGCACTGTCGGAGGGGCGGTACTGAGGGAGCACCGCACTGTCGGAGGGGCGGTACTGAGGGAGCGCCGCACTGTCGCAGGGGCAGTATTGAGGGAGCGCCGCACTGTCGGAGGGGCGGTACTGAGGGAGCGCCGCATTGTCGGAGGTGCCGTCTTTCAGATGAGACGATAAACCGAAGCCCAGTCTGCTCTCTCGAGTGGACGTAAAAGATTCCACGGCCACTAATGGAAGAAGAGCAGGGGGAGTTCTCCCCGGTGTCCTGGGGCCAATATTTATCCCTCAATCAACATCACTAAAACAGATGGGCCTAGAAATTCAGTTAGGGGCGCCCAGCTCGCCTGGGCGCCGGAATTACCGCTGCGCGCGGAGCCACTTGCGCCAGCGGGAAATTCTGTTTCAGCGCCCCAAGTGGAAGCCGGCCGTTAAACAAGGGTTTCGGCGCCCCGCTTGGGGGCGCTGAAACTGAATATCGGCGTGCAAAGTGCCGCAGCGCCACCCGCTGCGGCATGGCAGGCTGTGGTACTGCAGGCCTTCCTCTCACTCTTAAGGGGGAGGTGCCTGCAACAGCGCGATCCCCGCTCGCGAGTGCCGGCAAATGAGCCCGGCACCAAGGAGAAGTGCCGGGCTCTCTGGAAACAGCTGGCAATGCTGCGGGGGGGGGGGCGGGGGGTGGTGTAGGAGGCCGGGGACGGAGGTGCGGGCAGGTGGCCGCCGAAAAAGCGGCCGGCCGCACCGCCACCTTAACTCGCCCCACTACCGGCACAGGTAGGCCCCGTGTACCGGTCGCTGTTTGCGGCTGGCGCGGGGGAGGCAGCAGCAACCAAATATGGCCAGCGGGGTGATAGCGGGGCGCTGCGCACACCGATGACGTCATCGGTGGCGGCGCAGCGCTACTGGCTAACGTCGCCATTAGCGCCCCGCTAAATATCGCGGTAGGTTTGCACAGTGGCGCAAAAGCCCTCTTTGGGCGCAAACTGGTGGCGCAGGCCACTGAATTTCTAGCCCATGATCTGGTCATTATCACATTGCAGTTTGTGGGAGCTTGCCGTGCGCAAATTGGCTGCCGCGTATCCTACATTACAACAGTGACCACACTTCAAAAAGTACTTCATTGGCTGTAAAGCACTTTGGGATGCCCTGTCGTGAAAGGTGCTTTAGAAATGCAAGTAATTTTTTTTTCGAACTGGCTGGTTCCAATCATAGCATAAAAAAGTTAAACAAAACCTGGACACCGTTCATGCATCATTGTTGTTATTTGTAAATTCTTTATCTGGTTTGTCAGAATACAACCACGCATTGTTCATCTGCAGCAGGTGAAACCGCAAATTCCTTGATGCCCCTGTCTGTCAGAGAATTTCTCTTCACCCAGAGAGTGGTGAACCTGTGGAATTCTCTACCACAGAAGGCAGTGGAGGCCAAGTCATTAAATATATTCAGGAAGGAGTTGGATATATTTCTTAAGGCTAAAGGGATCAAGGGGTATGGGGAGAAGGCAGGGACAGGGTACTGAATTTGGATGATCAGCCATGATCTCATTGAATGGCGGAGCAGGCTCGAGGGGCCGAATGGCCTACTCCTGCTCCTATCGTCTATGTTTCTATGTTTCCTACAGGGTTGACGTGCAATGCGGGCTGTCCAGGTGTT
The DNA here is from genome assembly GCF_052327205.1 of Somniosus microcephalus. Lineage (NCBI taxonomy): Eukaryota > Metazoa > Chordata > Chondrichthyes > Squaliformes > Somniosidae > Somniosus > Somniosus microcephalus. Next base: position 83,881,271 of record NW_028225180.1, read on the forward strand.
GTAGTTCGACAGGAACATGGTGAAAATAATTACTGTCCACCTCGTTTTCTCACTCAAACGCACACACATGCAAACACGTATGTGTGCGCACGCACGCGCAGACACAGACACCAACATTTTCACACAGAGCCACTAGAACTTTCAGCTCCCAGGTTCCAGACAGAAAGGCAGCCTTGTCTGGAGAAAAGCCTTGCAGGTATCTATAACTTAAATGAACATTTTTTTTTTGGGGGGGGGGGGGGGGGCGGTGGGGGCATGTTTAACGATATTTTCCTGAATTGTGACATTTTTTAACGTTATGTTGTAAAAGTTATTTCTGGATGTATGCACTCAACAACTCCGTGACAAAGAGAACTGGCAGTCGAAAACTCTGCAAAGAAATCAGTTGAATGATTTGATTGCTTTTGTGCGACCTGATGCTGAGTAAATGATAGCTTTGAATGAAATGTGGTTGCTGAGCTTGCTGCTGGTTCGCGTTGGTGCTTTTAGCTACTTTTTAATTCATTCACATTAAGTTAGTCAGACTAGTGACTTTAAGCCAATCATGATTTAAGTCTTGACACAGTTGGCGATGTCTGAGGTGTGACATTTTTGAATTGTGTGATGTGATGGACGTGTTCTAGACACTGTCCTTTTTAATTGCTTGGATAGGCGTGGTTGGCATTCTCTTCTTCTTAGGCAGTCCCTCGGAACCGAGGATGACTTGCTTCCACATTAAAAATGAGTTCTCAGGTGACTGATGAGTCCAATGCGGGACCTACAGTCTGTGTCACAGGTTTGGGCAGACGGTGGTTGAAGGGGCGGGTGGGTGGGGTGCTTGGTGTTGTAAAACAGTTGATTGAAGCTTTGGCTAACGCTTAGACCAAGTGCCTCGTAGTTTTCTTACGTCAATTTAATCAACTGTTTTACAACATGGAGGTCTAGTTGTGTCCTTCACTAGTTCCTGTTAAGAATGTCCTGCGCAAGCTGGGCCCGTGCCCGAGTATTTATACTCTCCCTGGACAGCGCCACCCGCAGGCCGCCCAGTATTATTTCATAAGTCTTTCTTTCATGAATGACTGATTCATGTCACTTGGGTTGACGTGCACTCCTTCCGCTGCCTGCGCTTGGCTTCCGCTTGCTCCCGGCGAAGAGACTCGAGGTGTTCGGCGCCTTCCCGGATGCTTCTCCTCCACTTGGTGCGGTCTTGGGCCAGGGATTTCCAGGTGTCGGTGGGGATGTTGCACTTTTTCAAGGAGGCTTTGAGGGTGTCCTTGAAGCGTTTCCACTGCCCACCTGGGGCTCTCTTGCCCTGTCGGAGCTCCGAGTAGAGCGCTTGTTTTGGGAGTCTCGTATCGGGCAGGCGGATGATGTGACCCGTCCATCGGAGCTGATCGAGCGTGGTCAGAGCTTCGATGCTGACCTGAGCAAGAACACTGACGTTGGCATTATTGAAAGTGGCAAAGACAAGTGGCCAGAAATTCCTTGAGTCGCTCTCCGCCCCCAGCTAGCAATGCAGACCCTGTCCCAGATCGTGGGCACAGAATTGTCATCATAATTGAGGTGACGCCAATGGAAATAAAAATCGGGAGAGATGAAAAACGGGCTATCGCTCATTTTACACGATATCGCACAAAGTGAGGATTACCCTCCAGTGAATGTTCCTGCACCAAATTCTGGCCTGCGGTCTTACAGATGGGTTAATGTACGTGTCAAACTAGTGACAAGAGAAATTTGCTACGGATCAAATGTTCCTGCGGGAATAGCGCTGCTCGTAATTTCTACCTGACAGAGATTTTAAAATTTGGAAAGCGGTTTCACTGCACCAGTTTGGCTAAATCAAACTAACTGTGAATGTACCACAGAGGTTAAATGTGAAGAAAAAAACCAGTCTCAATTTCACCATACGCCTCCTGGTCCTGAGCCACTTCTAAAAAGTCTTACCTTTTGCTGAAGTAGGTAAAAGCACACCATTTAAACAGCTCGATTCACACAAGATAAAGCTACAGTTCCGACTCCGCTCCTGCTTTGAAACGTTTGTCCTTTGCGTTGATAGTTTTTTTGTTGTCATTCATTTGATTTGTCGAGTGGGATTGTGGAGCGCTGCTGATGGCCTGAAGGAGTATATCTGGACAAGATGTGAGGCAACGGATAACCATCTTAATTATAAGCACCACCCTTCCAGCTACAGTTACATACTGATTGAGAATGATTAGCCATACCAAGTGCAGTTTGTTGTGGGCAGATGAGCTTTGTTCTGCCATTGGGACCTTTTGATTATTATATTCTGTGAGTGTTTTGACAGTCCAAGAATGTAATAGCTAAAAGTTTCTTCTGTTCTTTGTTCAAAATAGCACAAATTCAAGTAATGTTATTTAATTATGTACCAACTAATTATATATATTTATAGCATAGAATATACAGTGCCAGCCGTGGCTCAGTGGGTAGCACCCTCGCCTCTGAGTCGGAAGGTTGTGGGTTCAAGTCCCACTCCAGAGACCGGAGCACAAATATCCAGGCTGACGCTCCCAGTGCAGTACTGAGGGAGCGCCGCACTGTCGGAGGGGCAGTACTGAGGGAGCGCCGCACTGTCGGAGGGGCAGTACTGAGGGAGCGCCGCACTGTCGGAGGGGCAGTACTGAGGAAGCGCCGCACTGTCGGAGGGTCAGTACTGAGGGAGCGCCGCACTGTCGGAGGGGCAGTACTGAGGGAGCGCCGCACTGTCGGAGGGGCGGTACTGAGGGAGCGCCGCACTGTCGGAGGGGCAGTACTGAGGGAGCGCGGCACTGTCGGAGGGGTGGTACTGAGGGAGCGCGGCACTGTCGGAGGGGCAGTACTGAGGGAGTGCCGCACTGTCGGAGGGGCAGTACTGAGGGAGCACCGCACTGTCGGAGGGGCAGTACTGAGGGAGCGCCGCACTGTCGGAGGGGCGGTACTGAGGAAGCGCCGCACTGTCGGAGGGGCAGTACTGAGGGAGCGCCGCACTGTCGGAGGGGCAGTACTGAGGGAGCGCCGCACTGTCGGAGGGGCAGTACTGAGGAAGCGCCGCACTGTCGGAGGGTCAGTACTGAGGGAGCGCCGCACTGTCGGAGGGGCAGTACTGAGGGAGCGCCGCACTGTCGGAGGGGCGGTACTGAGGGAGCGCCGCACTGTCGGAGGGGCAGTACTGAGGGAGCGCGGCACTGTCGGAGGGGTGGTACTGAGGGAGCGCGGCACTGTCGGAGGGGCGGTACTGAGGGAGCGCGGCACTGTCGGAGGGGCGGTACTGAGGGAGCGCGGCACTGTCGGAGGGGCAGTACTGAGGGAGCGCGGCACTGTCGGAGGGGCAGTACTGAGGGAGCGCCGCACTGTCGGAGGGGCTGTCTTTCAGATGAGACGTTAAACCAAGGCCCCGTCTGCTCTCTCAAGTGGACGTAAAAGATCCCACGGCCACTATTTTGAAGAAGAGCAGGGGTGTTATCCCCAGTGTCCTGGGTTAATATTTATCCCGCAACCAACATTCACCAAAACAGATGATGTGGTCATTATCACATTGCTGTTTGTGGGACCTTGCTGTGCGCAAATTGGCTGCCGCGTTTTCTACATTACAACAGTGACTACACTCCAAAAAGTACTTCGTTGGCTGTAAAGCGCTTTGGGACGTCCGGTGGTGGTGAAAGGCGCTGGAGAAATGTGAGTCTTTTCTTTTAAATGATTTTGTGTCTCCAGTGATTGTGTTGTGGTACTGAGGCATCCAGAGCAGAGGTCCCAGATTTGATTTGTCTGGGCTGATGGAGCTGACCTGAATTAGAGCCGCAGCGGGGATTACTACACTTACCCTCTGTGTCCTTGGACGAGGGAGGGGGGAAATCAGCTCGGGTTTCTGATTCTCATCACTGTCCAGAGACTCCTGTTGGAACGTGCGGGTGTCCGAATGCCAGGTGAGGATGGGATCAATCTCGGCTATAATGCCCTCTGACATGAATCAGTCATTCATGAAAGACAGACTTATGAAATAATACTGAGCGGCCTGCGGGTGGCGCTGTCCAGGGAGAGTATAAATACTCGGGCACGGGCCCAGCTTGCGCAGGACATTCTTAACAGGAACTAGTGAAGGACACAACTAGACCTCCATGTTGTAAAACAGTTGATTAAAGCTTTGTTTAACGCTTAGACCAAGTGCCTAGTAGTTTTCTTACGTCACCCTCCAAGGTCAAATGACCCTTGCTGCTTGAGCGTGTGATCTAGTCCCGCTTCAGTGCAGTACTGAGGGAATGCTACATTGTTGGAGGCTCCATCCTTCGGTTACATTGACGCCCTGCCTGTATATTCAATTTGTATTAGTATGCACGTTTATAAGAAGTCTTCTTCTTATCGTGTCCACAGACAGTCTATACATAGCCCAGCCAGAACTGGACACATTTTTGCGCCTTGTTGTTGAATTCAGCAAGATCTGCAACAGTGCAGGGTTCCTCTAACGATGGGCATTGCAGGAGATGTTGCATAGTCTGTGCCTCAGTTCCACATTCACAAGTAATTACATGGAATATACAGCATAGAAACAGGCCATTCGGCCCAACTAGTCTGTCCTGATGTTTATACTCCACACGAGTCTCCTCCTTTTCTATCTACCTCCTCGCAGCCTTTCAGCATATCTTTCTCGTCCTTTTTCTTACATTACAACAGTGACTACACTTCAAAAGGTACTTCATTGGCTGTAAAGCGCTTTGGGACGTCCGGTGGTCGTGAAAAGCGTGATATAAATGCAAGCCTTACTTTTTCTTTCTATTTACTCGTCTAGTTGAGGTGTTCCCAAACTGTGGTATGCGGATTCCTGGGGGTACGTGAGACATCTCTGGGGAGGGGGGGGAGGAGTGTATGCGTGAGAAATTGTCTAATGGTGAATTTTATTTTATTTTACTTATTTATTGCATTTTTATAATAGGCTACTCAGACGAAGCTTTAAAACTCTGTGGGAATTTGTTATATAAAGTAGCTAATTTACTTCAGGATGCACCAAGGAGAACACAGACATACAGACGATGACGGACAGAGCCCTCGCCTCCAGTCACCGTAAAGTTGTATATGCTGTTGCTTCGACCAGTTCAGACAGTATATATATATTGAATTTTTTGAAGAGGTAACAGAAAGAGTAGACAAGGGTAATTAAGTAGAATTCATTTATCTAGATTTTCAAAAGGCCTTCGATAAGGTACCCCATAATAGACTGATGAACAAGGTCAGAGAGTGCGGAGTCAGGGGACAAGTAGCAGAATGGATTGCTGGCTGGCTTCAGGACAGAAAGCAGAGAGTAGGAGTAAAGGGCAGCTATTCACAGTGGCAGAAAGTGGGCAGTGGTGTTCCACAAGGATCAGTGCTGGGACCACTGTTATTCATAATTTACATTAACGATTTAGACTTTGGAATCAAAAACACAATTTCTAAATTTGCGGTTGACACCAAATTGGGGAGGATAGTCAATACTGAGGAGGACTGCAACAAATTACAGGAGGAAATTAATAAACTCGCTGAATAGGCATATAATTGGCAAATGACGTTCAGCACCGATAAATGTGAGGTGCTGTCTTACATTTTGGTAGAAAGAATAGGGAGGTCACTTATCACTTGGAGGGTGCGAGTCTGGGTGGGCTGGAGGAGCAAAGGGACCTCGGAGTACAAATACACAAATCAATAAAAGTGGCGTCACAGGTTAACAACAACAACTTGTATTTATATAGCGCCTTTAACGTAGTAAAACGTCCCAAGGCGCTTCACAAGAGTATTATAAGACAAAAATTTGACACCGAGCCACATAAGGAGAAATTAGGGCAGGTGACCAAAAGCTTGGTCAAAGAGGTCGGTTTTAAGGAGCGTCTTAAAGGAGGAAAGAGAGGTAGCGAGGCGGAGAGGTTTAGGGAGGGAATTCCAGAGCTTAGGGCCCAGGCAACAGAAGGCACTGCCGCCAATGGTGGAGCGATGAAAATCAGAATTGCTCAAGAGGGCAGAATTAGAAGAGTGCAGAGATCTCGGGGGGTTGTGGGGCTGGAGGAGATTACAGAGATAGGGAGGGGTGAGGCCATGGAGGGATTTGAAAACAAGGCCATAAAAAAAGCAAACCAAGCACTAGGGTTTATTTCTAGAGGGATAGAATTGAAAAGTAGGGAAGTTATGCTAAACTTGTATCGAACCTTGGTCAGACCACACTTGGAGTACTGCAATAGCAAAACACTGCGGATGCTGGAAATCCGAAATAACAACAGAAAACGCTGGAAAAACTCAGCAGGTCAGGGCAGCATCCGCGGAGAGAGAAACAGAGTCAACGTTTCGGGTCGAAGGCCTTTCGTCAGAACTGGAAAAAGCAGGAAATGGAGCAGATTTTCAAGCAAGTACTGCATTCAGTTCTGGTCGTCATAGCATAAAAATGATATAGAGGCACCGAAGAGGGTGCAGTGAAGATTTACAAGGATGATACCAGAAATGCGAGGGTATACATATCAGGAGAGGATGAACAGGCTGGGTCTATTTTCTCTTGAAAAAAGAAGGCTGAGGGGTGACCTAATAGAGGTCTATAAAATGATGAAAGGTTTTGATAGAGTGGATACAGAGAGAGTGTTTCCACTTGTGGGGAAGAGCATAACTAGAGGCCATCAATATAAGATAGTCACCAAGAAATCCAATAGGGAATTCAGGAGAAACTTCTTTACCCAGAGAGTGGTGAGAATGTGGAACTCGCTACCACAGGGAGTGATTGAGGCGAATAGTATCGATGCATTTAAGGGGAGGCTGGACAAGCGTATGAGGGAGAAGGGAATAGAGGGTTACGCTGATCGAGTTAGATGAGGAAAGACGGGAGGAGGCTCGAGTGGAGCATAAACACCGGCATGGACTGGTTGGGCCGAATGGCCTGTTTCTGTGCCGTATAGCCGATGTAAGCTATTCCGAGTGGGTGGCCAGTGGCTGTGGATTAATAATGATCAGATCTGAATCTCAGTGGCTTGCTGCCATGTATTGGAGTCAACCCAGGGAGCACCAGAACCAGGCCCTAATTCCGAGAACTGATGGTCCTCCCTATTAAAATAATATTTTACTTGCTCCAGCTCTGCATGATTCACAATGGACTGTGTGGTCACACCCAGTTTAGCAGCAGAATGATAAATCCAGAGATTAAAAAAAAAGTAAATATAAATGCTGGAAATCTGAAATAAAAACTGAAATACACAGCAGATCTGTGAGCAATGTCAGCGTGATAAATGACTTTGCAAAAGCAGCACTGATACTTTCCAGATAACGTTTCATGGCTTCGAGTTCTGTTGAAGAGCTACTAAGGAGTGTAAAGATGAGAAGCTGTTGACACAATTAATCCGGCCTTTTATTGCTCAGTGCTGCAAATAGCAGGTTTTTAAAAGTATGCTACGAAGGATCTGAGCTACAAGGTTACCTTGCATATAGCTGCCCCCATTCGCTCAAAACTGTGTGTGAAGAGCTAGGCAGAGGATAGAGTGGAAAAACACAGGATTCGAGTTATATTGTGAACTTTTTAATGTTCATTAAGTGCTTGGTCGAGGTGTCCTAGTTTAAATGTAGCACAGGCTAGATGCAGAACTACGGGGGCGATTTTGCCAGCCCTGGAGAGGTGGGTCTGGAGGGCGGGACTGCCGGGAAAATGGCAGAATTTGGGGGCGGGTGTCCAACCCGCCTCCATGCCATCTTCCCAGGAGGCGGGTAGCCGTCCCGCGCCGGGTCCCGTCTCCTTGGAGGCGGGAAGGGATTAAAGCCACTTAACTGCCTGGTAACAGGTAGGTAACAGGCAGAAAATAGGATTATCCCCATTTTTCGTGCTGAAGTGCGGGCTTCCCGAAGGCTCCAAAACCCGCCAGCTCAGCAAGGCGAGTACTGGGTCTGCGGGGGTCGGGGGGTGCAAAAGTGTGGTGTGAAGGTAAGTGATGGGTGCAAGAGTGCAGAGGTGAGTATCTGAGGTAAGTGCAAAGTGTTAGTAAAAGTGTACTTACCTTTGTTTCTTCCTGCAGGCTTCAGTCGGTTTTTATGCGGAGAGTCTCGGATCTCCGCGGTGGAGATGACAGATGGCCGTTGCATTCTCAGATGCAACAACCATCTCATTTCTGTAAAAGATGTTGTTATGCAAGACCTCATCAAACTGCAGAGAATGTCACTGTTTGACATCTTCACAAAGCTGTCAAATGATGACAATTCATCTGTCAAATATGTTGACATGCTCTGCAACCAGCATCCCCTTAATTGGCCTGCTACGCCCGCTGGGCGGGCTTAACAAGGTCAATCAAGGGAAAATAGCGTGGGTTGGCCACAAATCAATGGAGGCGGGACTAAAACCCGACAAGCAGCAGTCCCGCCTCCAACTCGCCCCCATAGACAAAATCGCCCCCGACATCATCTGGTCCATTATGTGTGTTGATCCTAATTTCGGACACTTCCATTCCCTAATTCAACCTAATATCTTTTCCGAGTGAGATAGACACTAGTGTCAACCTCTAGGCCTGTTTTTTGAGACTGGATTTAAACCGTTCCGAACTCGTTGCATGCAGAGGCAGCCGGGAGAATGAGTGCACGAAGAACTCAGTCTGGGTTAGATTCAGACCCAGGCCAGAACGAACGTTGTGCTGCGAACCCACGCGCACCACCCAATCCCCAGGTTGAATTGCAATGTAAAGTGCAGCAATTGTACCGGACTGCGATGTGCGCCATTTGCATGAGAGGTGTACACTGTTGTATGGCTCCTCTTTAACTCCCGCATCTCACCCTACTGGTAGAATTGGGTTCTGTCAGCATACAGTTCAGTTTGCTGTGCAAGTGTTGATGTTGAGCCACACCGTGCCACAATACCTTGCCTGTCATAAAAGCTTGGATATGCCATTTGACGTAAGAAAACTACTAGGCACTTGGTCTAAGCGTTAAACAAAGCTTTAATCAACTGTTTTACAACATGGAGGCCGAGTTGTGTCCTTCACTAGTTCCTGTTAAAAATATCCTGAGCAAGCTGGGCCCGTGCCCGAGTATTTATACTCTCCCTGGACAGCGCCACCCGTAGGCCGCTCAGTATTATTTCATAAGTCTTTCTTTCATGAATGACTGATTCATGTCACCATTTTTCTTTCAAAGAAAGTTCTCTTCTCTCCATTTCTCCCCTAAGGCATTGACTTTTGCTGGGGTACGGATCCATGGTTGCCCTCCAGTACCTAACCTAAGTGGGCACTCTTCATGTGTGAACTGGCAGGCTGTTGAACTGTGGTGGGCATAACAAGTATAACCGATCCTATCTATTCCTATGCTTTTACCTGGGATGTGGGCGTCGCTGGCAAGACCAGCGTTTATTGCCCATCCCTAATTGCCCCTTGAGAAGGTGGCGGTGAGCCGCCTTCTTGAACCGCTGCAGTCCGTGTGGTGAAGGTGCTCCCACAGTGCTGTTAGGGAGGGAGTTCCAGGATTTTGACCCAGTGATGATGAAGGATCGGCGATATATTTCCAAATCAGGATGATGTGTGACTTGGAGGGGAACTTGGAGGTGTTGGTGATCCCACGCGCCTGCTGCCCTTGTCCTTCTAGGTGGAAGAGGTCGCGGGTTTGGGAGGTGCTGCCGAAGAAGCCTTGGCGAGTTGCTGCAGTGCATCTTGTAGATGGTCCACACTGCAGCCACGGTGCGCCGGTGGTGGAGGGAGTGAATGTTTAAGGTGGTGGATGGGGTGCCGATCAAACGGGCTGCTTTGTCCTGGATGGTGTCGAGTTTCTCGAGTGTTGTTGGAGCTGCACTCATCCAGGCAAGTGGAGAGTATTCCGTCACACTCCTGACTTGGGCCTTGTAGATGGTGGAAAGGCTTTGGGGAGTCAGGAGGTGAGACACTCGCGTGATAAGTGAGCAGGGGAATGGACCTCAGGACACATCAGAGATCATTCCTGGGAGCCACCTGCTCCATGTCATAGAGTCATAACGGCACAGAAGGAGACCATTTGGCCCATCGAGTCCGTACCAGCTCTCTGTAGAGCAATCCAGTCAGTCCCATTCCCCCGCTCTATCCCCGTAGCCCTGCAGGTTTATTTCCCTCCAGTGCCTATCCAGTCTCCCCTTGAAAACATTCGAGTGTCTCCGCTTCCACCACTTCCGTCGGCAGCGAGTTCCAGGTCCTCGCCACTCGCTGCGTAAAAAAGTTTTTCCTCACATCCCCCCTGTATCTCTTGCCCAAAACCTTAAGTCTGTGTCCCCTGGTCCTTGTACCATCAACTAGTGGGAACAGCCTCGGCTACAAACTCCTTTAACGTTTTGAATCGTCAGAGCAGCTAATTCAGTGATTTTTCTGACTGTACCAGTGATCATGCACTTTAGTGATGAAACAAATCTCTTGTTTTGCAGTTGTGATCGAGGAGCACACGTTGTCCCAAAGGATGAGCAGCACAATGTCGACAGCCACCGACTATGACAACATTGAGATCCAGCAGCAGTACAATGACATCAACAACCGCTGGGATGCCAACGAGGAGGAATGGGACAATGAGAACAGCTCCGCACGACTCTTCGAACGCTCGCGTATCAAGGCCTTAGCAGGTAGGCAGGAAACACTGATAGGGTCAGGCTAATGTTGCAGGGCAGGAAAGGAGAAATCAGCAGCCTAATGGAGGCCTAAATTAAAAGAGAGGAATCTTCTCACTTTTAAAAATCAAGGAGGTCGGATGAAATTCAACGTTTTCTTTTTTCTATTTCTGGTGGTCTTTTGCTAGTTGTCTTTCCTGAAAATGTTGATTCTTACAGAGGGTACGGTTCTGTGGGTGTCATTTCCTCTCCAGTGTATTGCCAAGTGACCGTTCTGCTTGACCATGGTGGGACATTGCAGTGCAGCCTAACCCCACCCTCACTTAATCTCGACATGTACGCTTTCCAGCGGGGTTCACTGGACAGGGATTAGAAGTGGGTATCCCGGCTGATTATTTACCTCCTTAGCTGAAGACACCAAGTCCAAATGTAGGACCCCAGCGTCGGGCCAGAAACAGAGCAGAACCGTTTAAATGAGGCCCTGGGAGTTAAAATGACCTCGTGCCGCGGAGGCCATGGGGGTTTCCCTATAGCTCTGCTCCTGCCTGCCCAGAACGCGCCCCGAGTTTAAAATTGGGTCTATTAAAAAAAAACAGTCACTTGGGCAATGTACTGGAGGGCACCCAGTGCAACAAGTGGAGAGGAGCAGGAGGAGAAAAAACTTCAGTATCAAGCGCGGTAACCGTTCCGCTGTGTACCACTGTCAGCTGGATTTCTTGTAATTTCTCTTTCTACTTCCAAGTTAGTGACGGGCCAAGTGAGTATTGTTGTTGATTTGAACATTCCTGGCTATCACCATTTAAAAAAGAAATGTGAATATGTTTAAAATGAAATATCTGTGCATGAAACATGCACCTGAGACCAGAAGAGGTCTCTGAGCTCTGTGGGACTGTGTCCAATATTTTACTCGTGTGGGATGCCATGGACAATTATCTCCCTAACATTTTTAATACCACCTCACCCCCACCCCCCAGTGCCCATTCCAACCGGGTGCTGTGCAACTAGAGCACTGATCGGGTGCTCCAGTCGCACTGTTGGCAGGACTTAATAATTTAAATATTTTTGCCAGCCCTGATGTATCCTGTGCGTAGTGTGGGCACAGCCTCCCTGTGCCTTTTCCGCTGGCTGGCTGCACTGTGTTGTGTTGAGCCCACGAGGCACATTGATCTGTCCCATAGAAACATAGAAGATAGGAGCAGGAGTAGGCCATTCGGCCCCTTGAGCCTGCTCCGCCATTCAATGCGATCATGGCTGATCATCCAAACTCAGTACCCTGTCCCTGCTTTCTCCCCATATCCCTTGATCCCTTTAGCCTTAAGAACTATATCCAACTCCTTCTTGAATATATTTAATGAATTGGCCTCTACTGCCTTCTATGGTAGAGAATTCCACAGGTTCACCACTCTCTGGATGAAGAAATTCCTCCTCATCTCAGTCCTAAATGGCTTACCCCTTATCCTTAGACTGTGACCCCTGGTTCTGGACTCCCCGACCATCAGGAACATCCTTCCTGCATCTAGTCTGTCCAGTCCTGTCCCCGCTCCTATAGGACTCTGGTGCCTGCTGTACATTAGGTGTCTGCCATTGCATTATTGTTCCCATTGACTGCTGGCGTGCCTGGTGCTTTAGTTCCCTTTTGTGGTTACCTATGTAGAGAAGCTCTCCTATATTGATGGACCTGCCTAGACTGAGTAGATCTGTGCGCCAGACAAGACTGCAAACATCATTTCTATCAGAACCATCAGCCTGGGACTTGGCGCAGTGTTTGTTGGTGTGAAGGTTACCCAGTGACTGGAGGGTGGTCAGTGGTTCCAGCCAGTGAGGAGACAGAAAAGTACAATATGTACTGATGCCAAACTCAAAGCATCGCGGCGTATCTGTACAAGTAGAAATAGTACTGAATCTGAACATATTTCGGACATGGGTTAGAGGGCTGATTAGCAAATAACAGTCGATTTGTTCATTGTGCGCGTTGGCATTCCAGCCACAAGTAGACTCGGGAAATGTTACCTTTGGCTCAGCCTTGGATTCGGTGCGACAGGTTTTACACAAGCAGACAAACTACAAAGGGCAACAGCACTGAGTCAACATACAGTGGTTTTGTAAGGCAGGCAGCTTGTCGCTGTTGTAACTTGTATCAGAAAGAAAGACTTGCATTTATATAGCGCCTTTCACGACCACCAGACGTCTCAGAGCGCTTTACAGCCAATGAAGTACTTTTGAAGTGTGGTCACTGTTGTAATGTAGGAAACGTGGCAGCCAATTTGCGCACAGCAAGCTCCCACAAACAGCAGTGTGATAATGACCAGATCATCTGCTTTTGTTATGTTGATTGAGGGATAAAGATTGGCCTTGACACCGGGGAGAACCACCCCCCCCCGCTCTTCTTCGAAAGAGTGCCATGGGATCTTTTACGAGAGAGCAGAGGGGACCTCGGTTTAATGACTCATCCAAAAGATGGCACCTCCGACAGTGCGGCGCTCCCTCAGTACTGCCCCTTCGACAGTGCGGCGCTCCCTCAGTACTGCCCCTCCGACAGTGCGGCGCTCCCTCAGTACCGCCCCTTCGACAGTGCGGCGCTCCCTCAGTACCGTCCGTCCGACAGTGCGGCGCTCCCTCAGCACTGCCCCTCCGACAGTGCGGCGCTCCCTCAGTACTGCTCCTCCGACAGTGCGGCGCTCCCTCTGTACTGCCCCTCCGACAGTGCGGCGCTCCCTCAGTACTGCCCCTCCGACAGTGCGGCGCTCCCTCAGTACTGCCCCTCCGACAGTGCGGCGCTCCCTCAGTACTGCCCCTCCGACAGTGCGGTGCTCCCTCAGTACCGCCCCTCCGACAGTGCGGCGCTCCCTCAGTACTGCCCCTCCGACAGTGCGGCGCTCCCTCAGTACTGCCCCTCCGACAGTGCGGCGCTCCCTCAGTACTGCCCCTCCGACAGTGCGGTGCTCCCTCAGTACCGCCCCTCCGACAGTGCGGCGCTCCCTCAGTACTGCCCCTCCGACAGTGCGGCGCTCCCTCAGTACTGCCCCTCCGACAGTGCGGTGCTCCCTCAGTACCGCCCCTCCGACAGTGCGGCGCTCCCTCAGTACTGCCCCTCCGACAGTGCGGCGCTCCCTCAGTACTGCCCCTCCGACAGTGCGGCGCTCCCTCAGTACTGCCCCTCCGACAGTGCGGCGCTCCCTCAGTACCGCCCCTTCGACAGTGCGGCGCTCCCTCAGTACCGTCCGTCCGACAGTGCGGCGCTCCCTCAGCACTGCCCCTCCGACAGTGCGGCGCTCCCTCAGTACTGCTCCTCCGACAGTGCGGCGCTCCCTCTGTACTGCCCCTCCGACAGTGCGGCGCTCCCTCAGTACCGCCCCTCCGACAGTGCGGCGCTCCCTCAGTACTGCCCCTCCGACAGTGCAGCGCTCCCTCAGTACTGCCCCTCCGACAGTGTGGCACTCCCTCAGTACTGCTCCTCCGACAGTGTGGCGCTCCCTCAGCACTGCCCCTCCGACAGTGCGGCGCTCCCTCAGTACTGCCCCTCCGACAGTGCAGCACTCCACTGGAATGTCAGCCTAGATTGTTGTGCTCAAGTCCCTGGAGTGGGACGTGAACCCACAACTTTCTGACTCAGAGGCGAGAGTGCGTCCCATTGAGCACGGCTGACTCTGGGATAGAACTGAATGGAAAAGGTCATGGATGAACACTTAAGGTGCTCATACTAAGTCCTATGTACGCTATTTTTTATGCAGGTATTAATCAAATAGGTCTCAAAACTACGCTACATATGCTGCTAACTTACATCTTCACTAATCAACCATAACCAGTTGTTTTCCACAGATGACATTCCAATAGTCCCAGCATCAACTGTGCCCTTAGAATATCCGACCATTCCTGCCTGTACCTAGCCCTGTAACCTTCAGTCCCATTTCTATTCATCCCAGGTATTTATTCGGCTCTTTTTTGCTTGAGAGAATTGACACAAGATTAACTGCTTAAGCTACAAAAAAATAATTTTCTAATCTTTAGTTTCAATTGAGGCTTGTACGTTTTGTATTTGTGTCCTCTGGTTCTGCACTCACAGTTCAAGTTGTATAATCAGTGCACTTTTACACTTTTCAGCATTTTCCAAGGAATTTTAAATTTTGTTGGGATTATGTACTTCCTTCGGAGATCCTGAGAAAGTCATAGCATACTAAGGACATTGTTTTGAAATGAGAGGTCTGAATTTCAAATACCTTTGCAGTTAGTTGATCTGATATGTCTTGTGAAGTGGGATCAAAAAAGGTGAATAACTGGGACAAAAGATTGTATTCTGAAAGCTCCTTATAAGTGAGCGTGGCTTCATGTGAGGCCCATTGGGAAATTTGCAATGGTAGCTCAAGTTTACACATAAACAAAGCGCCCAGGTGAGTGCAGGTTCACCACCGGTGTCTGCAGCTAGCCGGGACAATACCTAGGCTGACACAGATTAAATGTACTTTGGGAAGAGCCTCTGATCACACTGAAGAGTTTCACAAAGCTTAAAAGCCATCCTGTTGTGGTTTCTAAAATGACGGCTACAATGACTAACAATCCATTTGAAGCACCTTGACTACCGCCCAGTAGAAATCAGCTGTGGCTCAGTGGGTAGCACACTCACCTCTGAGTCAGAAAGTTGTGGGTTCAAGTCCCACTCCAGATAGTTGAGCACAAAAATTTAGGCTGGCACTCTTGATGCTGCACTGTCGGAGGGGCAGTACTGAGGGAGCGCCGCACTGTCGGAGGGGTAGTACTGAGGGAGCGCCGCACTGTCGGAGGGGCAGTGCTGAGGGAGCACCGCACTGTCGGAGGGGCAGTACTGAAGGAACACTGCACTGTCGGAGGGGCAGTACTGAGGGAGCCCCGCACTGTCGGAGGGACAGTACTGAGGGAGCGCCGCACTGTCGGAGGGGCGGTACTGAGGGAGCGCCGCACTGTCGGAGGGACAGTACTGAGGGAGCGCCGCACTGTCGGAGGGGCGGTACTGAGGGAGCGCCGCACTGTCGGAGGGGCGGTACTGAGGGAGCGCCGCACTGTCGGAGGGGCGGTACTGAGGGAGCGCCGCACTGTCAGAGGGGCAGTATTGAGGGAGCGCCGCACTGTCGGAGGGGCGGTACTGAGGGAGCGCCGCACTGTCAGAGGGGCAGTACTGAGGGAGCCCCGCACTGTCAGAGGGGCGGTACTGAGGGAGCGCCGCACTGTCGGAGGGGCGGTACTGAGGGAGCGCCGCACTGTCAGAGGGGCAGTACTGAGGGAGCGCCGCACTGTCGGAGGGACAGTACTGAGGGAGCGCCGCACTGTCGGAGGGACAGTGCTGAGGGAGCACCGCACTGTCGGAGGTGCCGTCTTTCGGATGTGATGTTAAACCGAGGCCCCGTCTGCCCTCTCAGGTGGATGTAAAAGATCCCACGGCCACTATTGGAAGAAGAGCAGGGGGAGCTCTCCCTGGTGTCCTGGGTCAATATTTATCCCTCAACCAACATCACTAAAACAGATGATCTGGTCATTATCACATTGCTGTGTGTGGGAGCTTGCTGTGCACAAATTGGCTGCCGCGTTTCCTACATTACAACAGTGACTCCACTTGAAAAGTACTTCATTGGCTGTAAAGCGCTTTGGGACGCCCTGAGGCGGTGAAAGGCGCGGGAGAAACGCGAGTCTTTTTTCCTTTCTTTCATTCGTAGACCAGATACTGCTTTTCTTCACTCCGCAGCGGAGGACCTTAACTGGTGGCTTTCTATGAAAGAGCCTCCCTCTGTAAGGACGAGTTAGCTGTTTATGCTTTAGTCCTAATGTTTGCGAGGTTTAACGATCACAACAAATGACCTGACTTACATAAACCCTATCTTGCTTGTGTAGAATATTCCTCGGAACACAGACACCAATTTTGGAAAAACCTGGAGAGACTTTATTTCTCAAAGGCATCATTCATTCTCTTGTTGACTTTATAAATGATCCACATGCTCGTATAATAACATGGCTAAACTCTCTACTTTGCCACCAGCATAAACTAATCTTTTTATTACCAGTAATCCACACCTAAGCATTAGTGAATTGATATATTTTGGTGGAGCGGAGGATTAATTTACATTGAGCTCTGCAATCTTTGTCATCACCTTAAAATGAGAGCACTTTTAAAACTGGAGATGAAAGAAAGGATTTCAATTGGGGGAAAAAATGAATTAAACCCTTGTACATGCAACAGAATCACTATTTGTACAATTGTGTTATCACATGTTGTAACATTCATATGATTTGGTGAACAATGATTTCTTTCTCTCCCAATTCCCCCCCCCCCCCCCCCCCCCCATTGCTTCCCTGCTGAAGCAGTTCACTCTTGGTCGAGTGCGGATCCACGGTCCTCTGGGTGGATGCGCTGGTTTGGGTTTGAGTGGCCTTCCTTGTCCGCGTTCGCCATCTGGCAGTCGGCACCCTATTCCGCCGCACAGGCACCACTTACCTCCCTGAGTCAACAGGGGAATCGGGCCAGCCATTTGTTGCTGTCACAGCAAACTGGAAGGAATTGCAGCAAGAAATCCCCAAAACACAGGTTCCATTTAATAAAAATGTGAATAATTGCATGGAAGGAGTGCAGCGAAGATTCACCAGACTGATACCTGGGATGGCAGGAATGACGTATGAGGAGAGATTGGGTCGATTGGGCTTATACTCGCTGGAGTTTAGAAGATTGAGAGGGGATCTCATCGAAACCTATAAAATTCTGTCAGGCCTGGACAGACTAGATGCAGGAAGGATGTTCCCGATGGTCGGGGAGTCCAGAACCAGGGGTCACAGTCTAAGGATAAGGGGTAAGCCATTTAGGACTGAGATGAGGAGGAATTTCTTCACCCAGAGACTGGTGAACCTGTGGAATTCTCTGCCACAGAGGGCGGTGGAGGCCAATTCATTAAATATATTCAAGAAAGAGTTGGATATATTTCTTAAGGCTAAAGGGATCAAGGGATATGGGGAGAAGGCAGGGACAGGGTACTGAATTTGGATGATCAGCCATGATCTCATTAAATGGCGGAACAGGCTCGAGGGGCCGAATGGCCTGCTCCTGCTCCAATCTTCTATGTTTCTAAAACGCTGGAAAAACTCAGCAGGCCAGGCAACATCCGTGGAGAGAGAAACAGAGATAACGTTTCAGGTCGAAGACCCTTCGTCGGGACTGAGAAAAAAGCAGGAAATGAAACAGATTAAAAAGCAAGTTTGGGGGCTGGGAAATGGGGGAGGGGATGAAAGAACAAAATGGAAGATCGGTGAGAGGTGAAGAGACATTAAGAGATATTCAAGGCGAGACATAGAAACATCTTCCGATTAGGCACTTTACAGCCTTCCGGACTCAATATCGAGTTCAACAATTTCAGATCATAACCTCGGCCCCCATTACATTTTTACTTATTTTTTATCCACACCTTTGTTTTGGCCCTTCACCCCCCGCTTTTTCTCTCTCCCACATGGCAGCTGTCTCCCATTCTGCCAGCGCATTTCACACCTAATCTAGAGCCGTCTTTTGTCTCCACTAGTCCTATCACCATCTCGTCTCGTTTTGAATACCTAATAATGACTCTTCACTTCTCTTTTGTTCTCCCAGCCCGGCCTTTTAATCTATTTCATTTCCTGTGCTTTTCCAGTCTTGACAAAGGGTTTGACCCGAAACGTTGACTCTATTTCTCTCTCCACGGATGTTGCCTGGCCTGCTGAGTTTTTCCAGCATTTTCTGTTGTTATTTTGGTCTCCTTCTGTGCTGTAAATCCTTATGATTCTATGGAGGGTAAACCTGAATCTAACCATCATGTGGCACTGTGCCACCACTTCATAACCCCACACTTCC
The DNA here is from genome assembly GCF_052327205.1 of Somniosus microcephalus. NCBI lineage: Eukaryota > Metazoa > Chordata > Chondrichthyes > Squaliformes > Somniosidae > Somniosus > Somniosus microcephalus. The sequence goes on from NW_028225180.1 coordinate 83,899,624, forward strand.
ACTCTCTGCTGTTTATGAAGTCTGCTACCGAAATGAGTAAAGAATGACACTGGTTACTTGCGGGCAGTTGGATAATTCACTCCTTTAGAATGACGGGGGTGATTCCCCGTAACGCCCAATGTTTTCTGCTGTGCTGGAACTGTGTCTCTTGAAGGCCATGAATTCTAATTCTTGTAAAGCAAAGGCTCAGGTCAGTTGCATAGAACTGCACAGAATGTGCAGCACAGAAACAGGTCCAACTGGTCCGTGCCGGTGTTTATGCTCCACACAGAGTTTAATTGCTGTCGAGCAGCTCAGCACCTTGGAATGTGCTTGTCCGTTTCAGGTTGCAGCTCAGAAGCGCCCAGCTTTTTAAGATTGTTTCGCATCTCTTAACAAAATGTGACATCTGGCGTGTAATGCCTGACATGTGATATTCACGTGCATTGCATGCGCCTCTGCCCTTTTAATGTATTAAATAGATACGCACCTCACTCTCTGAGGTTAATGGAAAAATAACCAAGGTTTTAATTTCTTTTATTTTCTCAGAATCTGAGGGGGAGAAATTCAGTATCGCCCCGTTTGAGGCGCAATTATCAGCCGGGCGCAAAGTTTAGCAGCTGGCGCTAATTATCGCCTCCGACTGCAAACTTGGCTTCTATCGCCCCCGGAGGTGATTGGAGCGCTAAACTAGGCGCTTCATACCTCTCTTAAGGCGCTAATGCCGAGGAGCGCTGGCGAAGCTCAGGTGATGTCAGTCAGCAATGGAACACAGACACACTGGCGCCTGCCAGTTCTTAAAGGGGAGGGTCGATCTTGCGCTCCATCCACACCCTGCTCATTACAGCCTGGAGAGACCTGTACATCAAATCTGCCGGAAAGAACAATGGAGAGGCCCAGGGAAAGAGCTCCGAGTGCAGCCCCCATAGTCTCTTCTAAATCAATGCAAGGAAGGTCAAATCAAAATGAACCTGCACAGTGCTGCTCAGTACCCAAAACTCCTCCACACAGCGTTGAATCTCTCCAGAAGTCTGTCGCTCTCGCTCTCTGAGTGCGTGGTACAAAAATGTCGGCAACAGAAAAAGGCAGGAAGCAGCTGCCTTTAAATAGCGCTCCCCTAGTCCCTTCCCGACTGCAAAACGCTCCCCTCAACCTGTCGTTGCAGGCGGTAAGGCAGGGGGCGCCACTCAATATCCGGTCCGGGGCGTTGCACGCTCGACTGACGTCACGATCTGCCGGCGCAGGAGATCATGGCGGTAGTGTTTAGCGCCGCTGCAGAATGTCTGGTCAATTTCGCGAGCGGCTCAAACATCGCCGCGCCCGGGCGCTAGTTGCTTTGCGCCCCATTAGTGCCCTAACGGGAGGTGCAAAGCAACCGAATTTTTCCCCCTTCGAATCTGCCCACCACCAGGCTTTTGCCAGTGTTGCTTTTGTAATAAAAACTGAAAATGCTGGAAATACTCAGCAGGTCAGGCAGCATCTGTGGAGAGAGAAACCGAGTTAACATAAGAAATAGAAGCAGAAATAGGTCGCTTGGCCCCTCGAGCCTGCTCCGCCATTCAATAAGATCATGGCTGATCTTGGGCTCATTGTGGATGCATTGGTAATAATTTTCCAAAACTCCCTGGACTCGGCAAAGGTCCCGGCAGACTGGAAAACTGCTAATGTAACGCCCTTATTTAAAAAGGGCAGTAGACAGAAGGCTGGAAACTATAGACCGGTTAGCCTAACATCTGTGGTGGGTAAAATTTTGGAGTCCATTATTAAGGAGACAGTAACAGGACATTTGGATAATCATAATTTAATAGGACAAAGTCAGCATGGTTTTATGAAGGGGAAGTCATGTTTGACAAATTTGCTGGAGTTCTTTGAGGAAGTAACATATAGGGTGGATAAAGGGGAACCAGTGGACGTAGTGTATTTAGACTTCCAAAAGGCATTTGACAAGGTGCCACACAAAAGATTATTGCTTAAGATAAAAAATCACGGGATTGGGGGTAATATTCTGGCATGGATAGAGGATTGGCTATCTAACAGAAGGCAGAGAGTTGGGATAAATGGTTCATTCTCAGACTGGCAATCAGTAACTAGTGGTGTTCCGCAGGGGCCAGTGCTGGGTCCCCAACTCTTTACAATCTATATTAACGATTTGGAGGAGGGGACCGAGTGTAACATATCAAAGTTTGCAGATGATACTAAGATGGGAGGGAAAGTAGTGAGTGAGGAGGACATAAAAAACCTTCAAGGGGACATAGACAGGCTAAGTAAGTGGGCAGAGATTTGGCAGATGGAATACAATACTGGAAAGTGTGAGGTTATGCACTTTGGCAGGAAAAATCGTAGAGCAAGTTATTATCTTAATTGCAAGAAACTGGAAAGTACTGAAGTACAAAGGGATCTGGGGGTCCTGGTGCACGAAACTCAAAAGGTTAGTATGCAGGTGCAGCAAGTGATTAAGAAGGCCAATGGAATGTTGGCTTTCATTGCTAGGGGGATAGAATATAAAAATAGGGAGGTATTGCTTCAGTTGTACAAGGTGAGACCACACCTGGAATACTGCGTACAGTTTTGGTGTCCATACTTAAGAAAGGACATACTTGCTCTCGAGTCAGTACAAAGAAGGTTCACTCGGTTAATCCCGGGGATGAGGGGATGGACATATGAGGAGAAGTTGAGTAGATTGGGACTCTACTCATTGGAGTTCAGAAGAATGAGAGGCGATCTTATTGAAACATATAAGATTGTGAAGGGGTTGGATCGGGTGGATGCGGGGAGAATGTTCCCGATGATGGGTGAAACTAGAACTAGGGGGCATAGTCTTAGAATAAGGGGCTGCTCTTTCAAAACTGAGATGAGGAGGAACTACTTCACTCAGAGGGTGGTAGGTCCATGGAATATGCTGCCCCAAAAAGCTGTAGAAGCTACATCATTACATAAATTTAAAACAGAAATAGACAGTTTCCTAGAAGTAAAGGGAATTAAAGGTTACGGGGAGCGGGCAGGAATTTGGATACGAGTCTAGGTTCGGATCGGACATGGCCCTGTGGGTAGCGGAGCGGGCCCAGGGGCCGTGTAGCCTGATCCTGCTCCTATTTCGTGTGTCCAATTCTGTTAGATTCAGGAGATGGTTCTGTGATAGTGGATTGGCGGTTAGGATCAGATCCGCCATGATCTTATTGAATGGCGGAGCAGGCTCGAGGGGCCGATTGGCCTACTCCTGCTCCTATTTCTTATGTTCTTAAGCCACTTTCCTGCCCGCTCCCCATAACCCTTTACTCCATTATCTTGCAAAAATCTGACTATCAAATAAAGTTTCCGGTCGATGACCCTTCGTCAGAACTGGAAAAAGTTGGAGATGGAACAGGTTTTTAAGCAAGTGCAGGGGCCGGGAGAGGGGGGAGGGGAGGAAAGAACAAAAGGGGAAGGTCTGTGATAGGGTGGAAGGCAGGAGAGATTAAGAGACAAAAGGGATGATGGTGCGAGGCAAAAGGAGATGGTAATGGGACAAGTTAAGAAACAAAAGATGACTCTAGATGAAGTGTAAATGGCGATGGCAGAATGATCGACAGCTGCCATGTGGGAGAGAGAAAAAAATGATGGGGCCGAGGTTATGGTCTGAAATTGTTGAACTCACTGTTGGGTCCAGAAGGCTGTAAAGTGCTCTTGTAACTTGGGCTTAGGTTCACTGCCTGACTCAGCGTGGCTGGAGCCCCTTCATATTACTTGGTTCAGATGACTTGGCAGTAAGACAGAAGCAGCTTATTAAGGCAGCCGCAGATTACCAAAGAATACCAAGGGCGCCACGCCACACACAGCAGCATAGCAGAGCTCCAAAGATTTGAAATCGGAAGCTGGTTTTATACTGCGCTCAGCGCCACGGTAAATGCCGCCAGCTCCTTGAAGCACAGTGGCAACACCAAAGTAAATTCACCAGGTCAGTGGCAGGGAAGACTTTTTTTTACCTAGTATTTACACTGGCCAGCTAATCCAGTAAATTTACTTTGGTGCCGCCACAGGCTGTGTGGGAACTTCACACTGGGAGCTGGTAGAACCAGAGCAATGTAAAAGCAGCCAAGTTGAATGCAGTACTATTTCCAGGACCAGAAACAAACTTGTCCTGTGTTTCATTGTTCAGCGGCGTCCTCAGGTCAGGCTGTTTACTCTTTATATTATATAGATCCTCACATCTGTTAGGAATATCTTCTTCTTAGGCAGTCCCTCGGAACCGAGGATGACTTGCTTCCACATTAAGAATGAGTTCTCAGGTGACTGATGAGTCCAATGCGGGACCTACAGTCTCTGTCACAGGTGGGGCAGACAGTGGTTGAAGGGGCAGGTGGGTGGGGTGCTTGGGTTGACGTGCGCTCCTTGCGCTGCCTGCGCTTGGCTTCCGCTTGCTCCCGGCGAAGAGACTCGAGGTGTTCGGCGCCTTCCCGGATGCTTCTCCTCCACTTTGTGCGGTCTTGGGCCAGGGATTCCCAGGTGTTGGTGGGGCCGTTGCACTTTTTCAAGGAGGCTTTGAGGGTGTCCTTGAAGCGTTTCCTCTGCCCACCTGGGGCTCTCTTGCTGTGTCAGAGCTCCGAGTAGAGCGCTTGTTTTGGGAGTCTCGTATCAGGCATGCGGACGATGTGACCCATCCATCGGAGCTGATTGAGCGTGGTCAGAGCTTCGATGCTGGGGATGTTGGCTAGGAATATCGAAAGCTAGGGACAGGAGTTAGACCATTCAGCTCCTCGAGCCTGTTCTGCCATTCAGTGAGATCATGGCTGATCTGTGACCTAACTCCATAGACCCGCCTTGCCCCATAATCCCTTAATACCTCTGGTTAACAAAAATCTTATCAATCTCGGATTTAAAATTAGCAATTGACCCAGCATCAATTGCCGTTTGCGGAAGGGAGTTCCAAACTTCTACCACCCTTTGTGTGTAGAAGTATTTCCTAACTTCACTCCTAAAAGGCCTGGCTCTAATTTTTAGAATGTGCCTCCTAGTCCTAGACTCCCCAACCAGCGGAAATAGGTTCCCTCTATCTAAGAGAGGGAGGGGGAGAGGGACTGGCTTAATGGAAGGGAGAGAGAGAGAGAGCGAGAGAAAGAGAAAGGGGATAGTGGCCTTGCTGCATCTGCAATGATAGCTCGGGTATTGTTGTGGCCGGTCAGTTAGAATCCACCAGAGCAGCCTGCTGGCTGACAACCCGCAAGATGAGATGCCGCTTTCTCAGCAGGGCAGCTAGCTAACAGATACTCTCTGCTGTGTTAATGGCTTTCTAATTGCCCCACAGTGAACTGCAGGAGAAAGTCTGTTGTCTGCATAACAGGCCTTATTAATGCCTATTGGCAGAGATTGAGGGGAATAATTGATACCCAATTTTGCAACTTAAGCTTGAAATATTCTTGGCTATTTTGGACATTTTTATGTCATACACACTCGACCATTTGGCTCACGTGAATTACAGTTAGATTTGAACTTTTGCTGATTTCTAGTCGCTTGCACTTTTTAGCTGGTGACAAAAAGATGCGCGCGAGAGCCCCACGGAGCGACTCTCCTGGTGCCAGCCCAGGTGACACGGCTGAGATTAGGAAGTGGCTGTGTGTAGGATTGTGGGGGCGCACGGGTTTGTGGAATACCCTGGTGTGGCACACGGGTGCCTCACTCTCCCACGATTTTACAGATTTAAAAATCTGGCGCTACCCATCGGGGTTCACCGGTGTTTGAAACTGGACGGGGTGGGGGGGGGGGGCGTGGTATTAAAAGCCACTAAGCAGGCGTGCCGTGGGCCCGCTCGTGCGTTCACGAAAGTGAAACCGTGCTGCTCACACCCACGCACATTGTGGAAAAATTTGACCTTTTCTGTTGGTTTTTCAAATGACCAAATATGCTTGGCGCCGCACCCTGAAAGATGAATGTCTTGTTTTAAGCCAGATGGGCAGTAGTCACCCTGCCTCCATTACCGTCCCAATTTGGGAAGACAGGAACAGGAGAACCACTTTGAACCGCAAAAACATTGAAACGGTATTGGTGACCAGTCAGGCAAAAGAATTGAGGCTGCACGCTCCTGCTATTGCTTCAGATTCCAACACAAGTTTCAGCAATTTGAAACCAGTGTGTCATGACCTATTAAAGAATGGGCTGATTCAACCATATGTGTAGAGTAAGACAAGGCATCAAAAAGGAGCGCAGAAGGGCAAAACTCTGGAGGTTTAATGGTCTGCTGCCTTTGTAAAGTTACCCTGGGCAAGTGCGCAGATGGAAGTGGCAGGCGGTATCTGAGGAACATTAGATACCTCTGAACAAATGGTAGCAGTTAGTGTTTATTTCCAAGTCTAATCCGCACAGTCGGGCTTTGTTTTCATCGGCAAAGGCACTGTCGGCCCGATGATGCCGTCCCGGCGCTGTGGCGTTTCTGCCGCTGCTCACACCTGTGGAGCACGAAGCGGCCCTCGGGCCGTAGTGCACGGGGTCAGCTAACTTAACCAAATGTTCAGAGCTCCTGGCACATAGCACATGACATGCTGGGGAAGGCCGTAGGCAAGGGGCAGTTTGTAGGGGAACAGCAGCAAAAGCTCGGAGAGGAGCAGAAGCGGAGAGGGGTGCAGCTTTAAGAGGCTGCCAGCAGATGGAATTGTTGCAAAGCAGCCAAACCAATCGGTACATTAAGAAGGGAAAAGGAGAACACGAAAGGAAGACAGAAATAGCTGCAATCGAGCAAAGCAGGTACTGGCATCACGTCACCCCTCAGAAACCAAGAATCCAACTCATTGGGAGGAACGTCCCCCTGCAGCAGCCCAGGTGCATTATGACACTTTGAACTTCTGGAGCCTTAATGAGCCTCGAACACAGATCGTACGTAGGCAGGCTTTGAGTGCCCAAAAGCAGTTCCAGCCCATGTTGTGCCCGTTGGCCTTTGAGTAGCCAATAATATGGGGTACTGGCACCACTGACATCAGTGCTACGGATGACACGAGTGCATTATTAGCCCCATTATGTGGGTGGGATTCATGTTAATGCCAAATAATTCTATATCCAGAGAGCTTGCACCCCCCCCCCTCCTTTTTCCACCAAATTTCTCCCCATCTCTCTTGGTGGAGTTGACTCCTTGTTGTAGTTCGCTTTCGTGGGTCATTGGGTGCCCCTCTGATACCTCACCCAGATGGGTATTCTTCATGTGTGAGATGTGAATGTTGGCAGGCTATTTGTGGGCGGCTCCATGCCCGAGCCTAGTCCTGTCCTCACACAAGGCTAGTTGTAGTGCGCTACTGTTACCACAGCTGGAGTATAGATTAGGGATCAAGCGGTGGGCCTTCTGGGATTTATGTCTTCACACAACACAGGGTAGTGCCTTTACCTACAAGACATTGTGGAACTTCTGTCTCCATTTTAAGGTCCCATCCCAACACACCATTGATTGCTGACTTGCCCCAGTGGGGGTCTTGAGATGGCTGTTCGGAGAAACATTAGGGTAGGGTGTGTCGGAAATTGTCTCACCCACCAGGTACCACAGCTGAGTTTGGTCATTCACCCATGTATGAACCCAAATTCTGCTTAAGAATGCAGTGCGTTGGTACCAACTTGGTGAACGCAAATTCACATCAGTACAGATTTTAAGAATGTAAGAATTTTTAGGAGCAGGAAATGGTATTGGATCTAATGAGCTTGCCCTTTTTTTAAAAAAAGAGAGAACAACCCCACCTGAGCATATCCCTCAATCGCTTCTCTCTCCAGAAATACAACTAATTGTCTCCTGAACCCACTCGGTATGATTTTGGACCTACTTTGAACATCCTCTCCACTGGGATCATCACAGAATTTTTTTGGGAACATATAGTTGGACAAACAATTTTGCTAGTTTTATAAGAACATAAGGATTAGGAGCAGGAGTCGGCCATTCGGCCCCTCGAGCCTGCTCCACCATTCAATAAGATCATGGCTGATCTTCGACCTCAACTCCACTTTCCCACCCGATCCCCATATCCCTTGATTCCCCTAGAGTCCAAAAATCTTATCGATCTCAGCCTTGAATATACTCAACGACTGAGCCTCCACAGCCCTCTGGGGTAGAGAATTCCAAAGATTCACAACCCTCCGAGTGAAGGAATTCCTCCTCATCTCAGTCCTAAATGGCCGACACCTCATTCTTAGACCCCTGGTTCTAGACTCTCCAGCCAGAGGAAGCAGCCTCCCAGTGTCTATCCGGTCAAGCCCCTTAAGAATTTGATATGTTTCAATGAGATCGCCTCTCATTCTTTTAAATTCTAGGGCATATAGGTCTAATCTACTCAATCTCTCCTCATAGGACTAGCCCCGATTTCCAGCAACAAATGACACAAAGTTCATGTTGCTGCGATATCGAGGACTGCTTTCTGTGACCCACATCTGATTTTGCAGGAATCTAATTTGGGATCAAAAGGAGCTGAAAATATCAAATTAACGATCTTCTTCCCAGGATGTCTTCCGCAGGCTTTGTAAACAAGACGTAAGAAAATGTGCAACTGGAGCATCCAGTGTATAAATCTCTCGTGTTCTCTTCTGGCTGGCTGCCTAGTTTTGTTGCTCGCTGTGCTGTTCAATTGAAACGTCAACCGTCCTTTGTATTCCAAACCTCCCAGTTTGTGAAACCTATCCAAGAGACCACCTGTCCGTAGTTATCACTAAACTTAGCTACCAACTACATAGGAACGATTCGGGGCAAGAGAGAAAGTGACACGAGCGTCTGCAGGATAAACTCTTGATTTATTTATTTCAGCAGTGCTGTGGACCAAGAAAAAAAAGTGGCAGCCAAACACTGCTGTGAAGGGGAGGTGCAAGGAGCGGGAAAGAGACCGTCTTGAGCGGAGGGGCCAAGGGAGAAGGGGAGAGACCCTGCTAAAGGCACGGGTGGGGGACGGGGTGCCACAGTTGGGGATAGAATAGAAAGAGAAACCCTCAGGAGTGGAGTGGAGAGAACGAGGCCCGCATAACATTTTTTTTAAAAAGGGAAAAGAAAGACTCGCATTTCTATAGTGCCTCTCACGATCACCGGACGTCCCAAAGCGCTTTACAGCCAATGAAGTACTTTTTGAAATGTAGTCACTCTTGTAATGTAGGAAGCGCAGCAGCCAATTTGCACACAGCAAGCTCCCACAAACAGCAATGTGATAATGATCAGATAAACTGTTTTAGATGTTGACTGAAGAATCAATATTGGCCAGGACACCCGGGATAACTCCCCTGCTCTTCTTTGAAATAGTGCCATAGGATCTTTTACGTCCACCTGAGCGGGCAGACGGGGCCTCGGTTTAACGTCTCATCCGAAAGACGGCACCACCAACAGTGCGGCGCTCCCTCAGTACTGCCCCTCCGACAGTGCGGTGCTCCCTCAGTACTGCCCCTCCGACAGTGCGGCGCTCCCTCAGTACTGCCCCTCCGACAGTGCGGCGCTCCCTCAGCACTGCCCCTTCGACAGTGCAGCGCTCCCTCAGTACTGCCCCCTGACAGTGTGGCGCTCCCTCAGTACTGCCCCTCCGACAGTGCGGCACTCCCTCAGTACCGCCCCTCCGACAGTGCGGCGCTCCCTCAGTACTGTTCCTCCGACAGTGCAGCGCTCCCTCAGTACCGCCCCTCCGACAGTGCGGCGCTCCCTCAGTACTGCACTGGAGCGTCAGCCTAGATTTTTGTGCTCAAGTCTCGAGAATGGGATTTGATCCCACAACCTTCTGACTCCGAGGCAAGGGTGCTACCAACTGAGCCATGGCTGACACTGTAGAAACTAATACACCTTGTTCTGTTATTTATTTGAAAGTATAGTCCAGGAAGGTTTACTGATGAATAATTACACTAGAGTTAAATTTAAGGTTTTGCACTACAAGGTACAGATCTTTGTCTATTGGGAGTGTCTATCAGGAATTCAGGTGACTTGCTCAGGACTTTGAGAGTTTACAAGGCTCCAACTAGTGTTGCAGTTTGCATTGTATTTGCACTCTGTTTAATATCAATGTCAAATACCTTGTCCTGTGTTATACATTAAGGTAATTTTCCCTTTTACAGTACTTGCATTCTCTCTGTTGAAATCGAGACTATTTGGCACTGTCTTCAATCAAACTCATTGGACAGGATTTTCTCAGCCCGAGGAGGCGGGTATGGAGGTGGGACTGCCGGTAAAGTTGCAGAAAGTGGGGGCGGATGGCAAACCCACCCCCATCCAGCCTCCGTGCCCTTTTGCCAGGAGGGGGGGAAGATGTCCTGCTTTGGGTCCCGTCTCCCCAAGGCGGGAAAGGGATTAAATCCTTTTAACTGTCTGTTAACAGGTAGTTAACAGGCAGAAAAAAAGGATTAGTCCCATTTTACCTTTTCAGGTGAAGGCTTCCCAACCTCGGAGAGCGCCGCCGGGTTGGAGGAGTCGAGTAGGAGGTCTGCGGGGGTCGGAGGGGCCTGAAAGTAAGATGTAGAGGTGAGTGATGGGTGCAAGTGTGGAATGGTAAGCATGTAAGGTGAGTGTTAAGTGTTAAAAAATGTTCACTTACCTTGGTTTCTGCCTACAGCCTTCATCCGCTCTGGACCGGGAGTCCCGACATCTTCCTTGTAGATTTCACAGACTGGCTGTTGGATCCTCCGAACCAACAGTCTTCTGAAATCTACAAAGTTGAAAGGTTTGATGAGTCCTGAACACAAGGACTCATCAAACTACACAGAATGTCAGCACGTCAGATGTTGACGTGCTCTGTCAGTGACTTCCCCCTAATTGGCCTGCTGTGCCCGCAGGGCGGGCTTAACGAGGTCAATCAGGGGAAAACCCTGACAGGCAGCAGTCCCGCCTCCAGCACGGCTCCATTCAGAAAATCCAGCCCATTCTCTCCCAGAACCCCCAAAACAGTGGAGCTCCTCAGCCACAGTGTTCTGGGTTTGAAAACTCAAGCTTGCCATCAGCTAATCATAACTTTTAGATTTACCTTGTCTTCTCTTTCACTCCTTACAATCCTGCTGGTAGCCAGCAGTACAGTCCAGTAAAGGTGGCCCTTGGTTTCTCAACCAAAAAATACTCACATAAATCTTAGGGTTGAGGTGACACGACAGGCACAAAAATTCGAGCAAAAGCAAACTATGACGAATGCTGGAAATCGGAAGTAAAAACAGAAAATGCTGGAAATACTCAGCGGGTCAGGCAGCATCTGTGGCGAGAGAAACAGAGTTAACGGGCTTTAGTCCCGCCCCCAACGACGTCCGGTCAACCCGCCCTCTTTTCCCTTGATTGACCTTGTTGAGCCCGCCAATTAAGGGAAAGCCGGTGAAAGAGGACGTCAGCCTATGACGTTTCATCTGTCAAAAATTTTTGACAGCTGAATTGTCAGTGTTTGGCAGCTCTGTGAAGCTGTCAAACACGGACAATCTCTGTTCTATGGTGAGCCCTTGCACACAGGCTCACCAAAACCTCTTTCCTCAGCAGAAATCAGATGGCTGCTGCATCTGAGAATGCAGCAGCCATTCTGTCATCTCTGCCGTTGAGATGAGGCACCTCCGGATCCCCAAGTGTTGAAGCCTGAAGGAAGAAGCAAAGGTAAGTAAACTTTTTCCAACACTTTACACTCACCTCTCATACTTACCTCTTGTGGTAAACCACTGTATACCTGTCTGTATGTGTATGTGTATTCCACTAGGTACAGGTCTGGACATGCCTCGGCTGACTCCTCCCACTATTCCAGGTATATAAGTGACTACCTTCCAGTCCCTTAGTATTCTGGACGGGTCGACCACTCGAGACAAGACCTTCATTCTTTAGTTAATAAAAGCCTGGTTGTTACTCGCTTAACCTCAGTCTTTTGAGTAATTGATGGCGCATCAATTTTATTAACTAAATTTTTTATAATGGAGAAGATCCTCACACCAGCATGCCTGGACCTGGACAGTCGGGAAGCGGACGCTTCCAACAAGTTTGCTCACTGGCTCACTTGCTTCGAGACATTCCTGACTGCCTCCACTGTGGTCGAAACGGATGCGGACAAACTGTCTGTCCTGATCTCCAAGGTGAACCACCGAGTGTACTCAGTCATCCGGGACGCGACCTCGTACACAGCCGCCCTCCAGCTCCTCAAGACCCAGTACACGCACCCTGTGAACGAAGTATACGCCAGGCACCTTCTGGGGAGTCGCAAGCAACAACCCGGGGGTCACCAGGTTCTTCCACTTCATCAAGGCCCGCAACCTGCCTTACTCCATCGAGGAGGTCAGGACCATGACCAAGAACTGCCAAGTCTGCGCTGAGTGCAAACCGCACTTTTATAGACCAGACAGAGCCCACCTGATAAAAGCCACCCGCCCTTTCGAACGCCTGAGCGTCGATTTTAAAGGGCCTCTCCCCTCCTCCGACCGCAATGTGTACTTCCTCAACATCATTGACGAGTACTCCCGTTTCCCGTTCGCTATCCCCTGCTCGGACATGACCAGTGCCACGGTCATTAAATGTCTGAACAGCCTCTTCACCCTGTTCGGTTTCCCCAGCTATATCCATAGCGACCGGGGCTCATCGTTTATGAGCGACGAACTCCGCCAGTACCTGCTCGCTAGGGGTATAGCCACAAGCAGGACCACCAGTTACAACCCCCGGGGGAACGGACAGGTGGAAAGAGAGAATGCAACAGTTTGGAAGGCCGCCCTACTAGCCTTAAAGTCTAGGGGCCTTCCGACCTCCCGCTGGCAGGAGGTGCTCCCCGATGCGCTCCACTCGATTCGGTCACTGCTCTGCACTGCCACCAATGCCACCCCTCACGAGAAAATGTTTGTCTTCCCAAGGAAGTCCACATCGGGGACATCGTTACCGCCATGGCTGACGTCCCCAGGGCCGGTACTACTGAGAAGACACGTGAGGGCCAATAAAACGGACCCCCTGGTCGAGAGGGTCGACCTCCTCCACGCCAACCCCCAGTACGCTTACATTGCGTACCCGGACGGGCGGGAGGACACAGTCTCCATACGAGACCTCGCACCCTCGGGGACCGCTGTAGGACGGGAGGACACAGTCTCCATACGAGACCTCGCACCCTCGGGGACCGCTGTAACCCACTACCCATTACCACCCCCCCCCCACGACCCGATATCCAACCCCAGCAGCCGGCTCGCCTTGGACCGTCACCCACGAGGACTACACTCCAGGGCCCCAGCCTACACGGGACGCGACGCTGGAAGCTCCACCACCCCTGCCGTCGCCACGTCGATCACAGCGGCAGACAAGACCTCCGGAGAGACTCCAATACACGAACTTTTAAATACACTTCACCCCGCCGGACTCATTTTTAAACAAGGGGTGAATGTGGTAAACCACTGTATACCTGTCTGTATGTGTATGTGTATTCCACTAGGTACAGGTCTGGACATGCCTCGGCTGACTCCTCCCACTATTCCAGGTATATAAGTGACTACCTTCCAGTCCCTTAGTATTCTGGACGGGTCGACCACTCGAGACTAGACCTTCATTCTTTAGTTAATAAAAGCCTGGTTGTTACTCGCTTAACCTCAGTCTTTTGAGTAATTGATGGCGCATCACCTCTCCACACTTGCACCCATCACTCACCTCCACAGCGCACTTTTCGAACCCTCTCACCCCAGCAGACCCATTGCTCACCTCGCTGACACTGGCGGGGTTCGCAGCCGTCAGGGAGTTCACACTTGCAGGGGCAAAATGGGGATAAGCCTCAAAACTGCCTGTTAACAGGCAGTTAATTGGCTGTGATTCCCTTCCCGCCTCGACTCGGGGACCCGCCTCCCGGGAAGATGGCACGGAGGCGGGTTGGGGGCGGGGTTGGTACCCGCTCCCAGTTTCTGCCATTTTCCCGGCAGACCCGCCTCCTCAGGGCTGGGGAAATTCCCCCCCCCCCCCCCCAACGTTTCAGGCCGACGGCCCTTCATCAGAACTTCTTGCCGAAAGTCCATCGACCTGGGGACATTAACGCTGTTTCTCTCGCCACAGATGCTGCCTGACCAGCTGAGTGTTTCCAGCATTTTCTGCTCCTATTACAGGAAACTCTTGTTTAAACGGCACCTAAATATCCGGAATTCTCTATTAACCGGCAGAATTCATACAGGAAACTTTTTTTTATCCGGCACGGACGGGACCGACGTGGTGCCGGTTCATCAAAAATTCTGGATAACCGAAGGCTATAGTAAAAGATACGGAGCTGAGAGTTCCGTATTGATGTGCCTTCAATAACCACAAAACTAGAAGTTATAGACTTTAACAAGTTGGCTTTTAATCACTAAGATCAGAGCTAATATCTCAACACACCGACTGGCTCACAGGAATGAGTCATACAGATCCTGAGATCTTTAAGTAAGAGAAGTCAGGGGCAGAGCCAAGAGCCAAGACCTGGAACCTTCCAGGTTAGTCAGGAAAGAGGAAGTGAAACTATACACCGTGTGGGGGAGGGTAATATACATGAGTGCAAAACGGATACAGGCAAGACAAACAGATTTCATTACATTCACCCCTTCTTTAGATTTAGTCCATCGGGGTGATGTTTCTTAAAAGTTGGTATAAGTGAGTCTGTCAGGAGGTTTTGTGGTTCTCAGTGATCGGCGCAAAGCCGGTTGGGGTGCCTCTAGGGGAGTGGATTCTGGTTCCTCTGCTGTCCGGGCCTCCGCAGTGTCTTCCAGGTTATCTGCAGTGTCCTCCAGGTTAAAGTTGGGTATTGATACCTCTGGGCGTCCTGTCTCTTTTTGGTGTAGGTCTTCCTCGGGTAGTTTCTCATCATTCTCTCCGCTCCCCGAGGGAGCGAGGTCTTTTATGGAAACAGTGTCCTCTCGCCCGTCAGAGTATTCGATATAGGCGTACTGAGGGTTTGCATGGAGGAGCTGTACCTTTTCCACAAGGGGGTCCGTTTTATGGCCTCTCACGTGCTTCCGCAATAGTACTGTCCCCGGAGACGTCAGCCACGCGGGTAGAGATATGCCCGAGGTGGATTTCCGGGGGAAAACGAACATCTTTTCGTGAGGGGTAGCGTTAGTGGCTGTACATAACAGAGACCTTATGGAGTGGAGCACGTCTGGGAGGACTTCCTGCCAGCGGGAGGTCGGAAGGCCTTTTGACTTTAAGGCTAACGTGGCAGCTTTCCAAACAGTAGCATTCTCCCTTTCCACTTGCCCATTACCCCGGGGGTTGTAGCTAGTGGTTCTGCTAGTGGCTATCCCCTTTGAGAGCAAGAACTGGCGCAGTTCGTCACTCATAAATGACGTCCCCCTATCGCTGTGTATGTAGTTCGGCATGCCAAACATGCAGAATAGATTACCGAGACACTTGATGACCGTGGCACTGGTCATGCCTGGGCAGGGAACAGCGAAGGGGAAGCAGGAATATTCATCGATGATATTGAGGAAGTATACGTTACGGTCGGCAGAGGGAAGGGGTCCCTTGAAGTCCAGACTTGGGCGCTGGAATGGTCGTGTGGCTTTGATAAGGTGTGCACGGTCAGGCCTGTAGAAATGAGGCTTGCATTCCGCACAGATGCGGCAGGCTCTGGTCATTGCCCTGACCTCCTCGATGGAGTGGGGCAGATTGCGGGACTTTATAAAATGGTATAGTCGGGTGACCCCTGGGTGACAGAGGTCGTTGTGGAGACCCTGTAATTTGTCCGTATGAATGCTGGCACACATTCCCCGCGATAGGGCGTCTGGGGGTTCATTAAGGGCTCCCGGCCTGTACATAATATCATAGTCGAACGTGGATAGTTCGATCCTCCACCTGAGTATTTTGTCATTCTTGATTTTCCCCCTTTGTTATTAAACATGATAGCCACCGACCGCTGGTCGGTGAGCAGGGTGAAACGTTTGCCGGCTAGGTAGTGTCTCCAGTGCCGCACTGCCTCCACTATAGCCTGTGCCTCCTTCTCGACAGAAGAGTGCCTGATTTCAGGTCCCTGAAGGGTTCGGGAGAAGAAGGCCACAGGTCTCCCAGCCTGATTGAGGGTCGCAGCTAAGGCAAAGTCTGACGCATCGCTTTTGACTTGAAAGGGAATGCTTTCGTCCACTGCACACAGTGCAGCCCTTTCAATGTCCTGTTTGATACTGGTAAAAACCTCCCGAGCTTCAGCTGATAGTGGGAAGGACGTCGATTTAATGAGGGGTCGGGCCTTATCAGAGTAATTGGGCACCCATTGGGCATAATACAAAAAAAATCCCAGGCACCTTTTTAAAGCTTTGGGATTGTGTGGCAGGGGCAGTTCCTTTTAGGGGGCGTAATCGGTCAGGGTCCGGTCCAATTACCCCATCTTCCACCACACAGCCGAGGATACAGAGACGGGTTGTGTTGAAGACACATTTGTCTTCGTTGTAGGTTAGATTCAGCTTTAGGGCAGTTTTAAAAAATCTCGCAAGATTTAGATCGTGGTCTTGCTGGTTGTGCCCGCAGATAGTGACATTGTCCAGATAGGGGTAGGTAGCTTGTAGTTTATTCTCGTCAACCATGCGGTCCATCTCACGTTGGAAGACCGAGACCCCATTTGTTACCCCGAAGGGCACTCTGAGAAAATGGTAGAGGCGCCCGTTCGCCTCGAAGGCGGTGTATGGGCGGTCCTCCGTTCTAATGGGGAGCTGGTGATACGCGGATTTGAGGTCGATAGTCGAGAAGACTCGGTATTGCGCAATCTGGTTGACCATTTCTGATATGCGGGGTAAAGGGTAGGCGTCCAGCTGGGTAAAAATATTAAACAGTCTGGCTGTAGTCAATTACCATCCGTTTCTTTTCGCTATTTTTAACTATGACTACTTGGGCACGCCACGGGCTGGTACTGCATTCAATAATGCCTTCCCGCAGGAGTCTGTCCACTTCTGCCTTGGTAAAGTGTCTGTCTTCCAGACTGTACCGTCTACTTTTGGTCGCTATGGGCCTACAGTTCGGAGCGAGATTAGCGAATAAAGAGGGCGGGCTGATTTTTAAGGTTGATAGGCCATAGAGTGTGAGTGGCGGCTGGGACCCGCCATATGCTAGCGTGACACTTTCGTGGTGGCACTGGAAGTCCAGGCCCAAGATTACATTAACACAGAGTTCTGGCATCACGAGGAGTTTAAAATCCTTGTAGGCCGTGCCTTTTACAGTCAGTGTTACCACACAGTAGCCCAAAATGTCCGAAGTGTGGGGCTTAGCAGCCATAGCAATTCTGCTCTGTGTAGGGGTTACCGTTAATGAGTGCCGCCGTACCAGGCTAGGGTGGATAAAACTCTCGGCACTCCCACAGTCAATTAAACATTTCGTTAAATTCCCGTTTACCTGTATGTCCATCATGGATTTTGTCAACGGGTGTGGCCTGGATTGATCCACCGTGATCGAAGCCACTGTTGGGCCCTGGGCGGCCGTTGAGTCGGGAAAAGATGGCGGATCCCAAGATGACGGCACGCACGAGGCGGTGACGGAGTTGGAAATCGGATTCCCCCTGCAGACTTTGCTAAAATGCCCCTTTTTCTTACATTTGAAGCATGTAGCGTCCTTCGCTGGGCATCGTTGTCTGGGGTGCTTGGCCTGGCCGCAGAAGTAGCATTTCGGGCCTCGAGACATTGCCGCTGTAGTAGGACTCCTGGGTGAACTTCTGTGTGGGGACTCCGGCGGTGTAGAGCTGGTCTGAGACCTGGACGGGGAAGATGGCTGATTCCAAGATGGCGGCCCGCTCGGCGCGCACGAGGCGGTGAGGGCCGCATGGCCGGAAGAATAAGAGTCAGAGTTTTTCTGGGCCACGTCCAGCGATCGCGCAGTGGCCACTGCCTTTTTTAAGTCCAGGACCTCCTTCTCCAGCAGTCTCTGCCGGATATAATTCGATTTGAGGCCCGTGATGAAGGAATCGCGGACCAATTCGTCAGAGTACACGTTGGCCGTCACGGCCTTGCAGTTACAGTCCCGGACCAAGTCCTTTAGGCCCTGTAAGAAATCGTCCATTGATTCCTCAGGTCGCTGCCTGCGTGTAGCCAGCAGATGTCTGGTGTACACTTCGTTTACTGGCCTCTGGTATTGGGCCTTCAGGATAGTGATGGCCTCCGTGTAAGAGGTGGCGTCTCGGATGAACGAATAAATCCGATGACTAACGCGAGTAGTTAGTAGACTCAGTTTATCTACCTCGCTAGCGGATGAGGCCCTCGCGAAGAGTTCGAAGCATTTGAGCCAGTGTCCAAATTGATTTGATGCTTCAGCAGAATGTGGATCCAAGTCCAGACGCTCTGGTTTTAGGAGTCGATCCATCCTAGTATTCTTTAGTGATTAAAATTGATGTGCCTTCAATAACCACAAAACTAGAAGTTACAGACTTTAACAAGTTGGCTTTTAATCACTAAGATCAGAGCTAACATCTCAACACACCGACTGGCTCACAGGAATGAGTCATACAGATCCTAAGATCTTTAAGTAAGAGAAGTCAGGGGCGGAGCCAAGAGCCAAGACCTGGAACCTTCCAGGTTAGTCAGGAAAGAGGAAGTGAAACTATACACCGTGTCTGGGGAGGGTAATATACATGAGTGCAAAACGGATACAGGCAAGACAAACACATTTCATTACACGTATAAAGCAACAAACCCTGTGCTTCAGAACAATGGGCACAAGTTGCAAGCGTCTCTGTAGCTTAGCAACAGCTGCAGCCACACCCTTGCACAGCAACACATGGAGTAAAAAAAGTAATAAAAGTTACCTGAACCTACTCCTGAATTTTGCCGGTTAACCGAGATTTCCGGTTATTTAGGTGCCGGTAAATCGAAAGTTTCCTGTACTCCGAAAACAGCACCTCAATAACCGGCAATGTTGCCGAGTCCGAGTCTCCCGCGGTGGCCGAGTTAGTCAGGTGGGGGGTAGTTCTCCAAACTGCCACTACTCGGCTTCTTGGCGCTGTCGGAAGTCCGAACACCAGGAGCCTGACTCCGCCGCGCTGCTGGTAGTCTCTTCCGATCCGCCATTTTTCTATGCGTCTCACGCGCTGCCGGTAGTCTCTTACGATCCGCCATTTTTCTGTGCGTCTCCCGTGCTGCCGGTAGTCTCTTCCGATCCGCCATTTTTAATTAAAGAGTTATGGATTACCCTCAACTGGCAGTACTGTACTTAATCAAGCATCTTCCACCATCCATTTAACACAACATTCTGTAGGTGAGTACCCAATTATACTGCACATTTCTTGATTTTTAAAATTTTTGTTTGTTAAAAATAGCCTCGGTAGATAACCTTCTCCGTCATCCGGAATTTTTAATCAACCGGCAACACGCCGGTCCCGTCAGTGCTGGATACCGAAGAGTTTCCTGTACAAAACTTTGAGCCTTCACTTCTAGCATCGCATGCCGGAGAATCTGGCGCTGAGCTTTGAAGGCCTGATTCGCGGCTTCCTGATTTTTCGGCCATTGATTTTAATGGCCAAAAGCCGGTGAGGGCTGTGAATTGGGTGTGCTGAGCACGGTGCCCGATTCTCCGACCTGTGTCCGTGCTGAGAGCAGAGACTAGCCGCTCAGACCTTGTGAATAACCGGAGCTAGACTCTTGTGCTTTAGGATATCACTTGAATGGCTTCATTGTGTAACTGGCTTGTAATCTGTGCTCATTTGTTACCCTTGTGTGTAACTAGTCCTGTGACACTGAAGTATATGCGGTTTCATCTTTACCTGTTGCAGCAGGTATTGTCATCCAAATTAGCAATCTGTTGGCCTTTGACCTTCTCCTTAAATGGATAAAACCAGCAGCTTGTACGAGAACTTTACCTGCAGCTATAACCACTCAGATAGCGAGGGAGGGAGCAAAAACCCGCAGCACACGAGTAATGCAGCTCAAATGAAAGTTCTGGTAGCTGTCGGTGGGAACAAGGTTTGCCGCAGCCGATTTCCCCGGGCCAGATACCGAGCCTGTTCACGGTTAAAAAAAACCTTGAATCTCGCCAGCGCCCTGTGTCTTTTCAGAACATAGAAACATAGAAGATAGGAGCAGGAATCGGCCATTCGGCCCCTCGAGCCTGCTCCGCCATTCAATGAGATCATGGCTGATCATCCAAACTCAGTACCCTGTCCCTGCCTTCTCCTCATATCCCTTGATCCCTTTAGCCTGAAGAAATATATCTAACTCCTTCTTGAATATATTTAATGAATTGGCCTCTACTGCCTTCTGTGGTAGAGAATTCCACAGTTTCACCACTCTCTGGGTGAAGAAATTCCTCCTCATCTCTGTCCTAAATGACTTGCCCCTTATCATTAGACTGTGACCCCTGGTTCTGGACTCCCCGACCATCGGGAACATCCTTCCTGCATCTAGTCTGTCCAGTCCTGGCAGAATTTTATAAGTTTCAATGAGATCCCCTCTCATTCTTCTAAACTCCAGCGAGTATAAGCCCAATCGACCCAATCTCTCCTCATACGTCATTCCTGCCATCCCAGGTATCAGCCCGGTGAATCTTCACTGCACTCCCTCCAGATAAGGTGACCAAAACTGCACACACTACTCAAGATGTGGCCTCGCCAAGGCCGTACAACTGCAGCAAGACATCCTTGCTCCTGTACTCGAACCCGCTCGCTATGAAGGCCAACATACCATTTGCCTTCTTAACCGCCTGCTGAAGCACAGTGTGGAATTGAAGCATTCAGTCACAGTTAAAATGGTAAAATAAACCAGCCACCACTTGCATGAAGCATTGCTTTAAAAAAAAATTAAATGGGACGTCCTGGTGGCACAGCATGCCAGCTTCAAGCCCCCACACACTGGTTTTCCGATCTTGGCTCTTTGGAGGTAAAAGGTAATGATGCACTTTCTCACATGGAGGAAGGGAGAGTCGGAAGTGAAATCACCCCAGTGCCCTTCTTAATTGTTCCTAGTTTCACTTGGAATGTCTTAATCATAATAATCAACTTTATTGTCATTGTTAGTGCACAAGTGCAGTACAACGAAATGTAAGCTTGCGGCTCCTGAGTGTACATTTTGATTAAGACATTTAACATACATTTGGCTTGTAACATAAACATAAACATAATAAAGTGCATTGACAGATGTGCAGGCTTTAGAGTTTATTAGCAGAGTTCAGTAGGATGACGGCCCTGGGAAAGAAGCTGTTCCTAAATCTGGTCGTGCGGGTGCGAATGCATCTGTAGCGTCTCCCAGATGGCAGGGGGGCGAACAAACTGTGGCTGGGGTGGGTAGGGTCTTTGATGATGGTCAATGACCTCCGTAGACAGCGTTTCTGGTAGATGTTCTCAATGGTTGGTAGCCGGGTGCCGGTAATGCGTTGGGCAGTTTTGACTACCCGCTGCAGGGCTTTCCGGTCATAGTAGCTACAGCTGCTATACCACACTGTGATATAGTTCGTCAGGATGCTCTCTATTGTGCAGCGGTAAAAGTTAGAGAGGATCAGGGCTGACAGGTTACATCCCTTCAGCCTCCTTAGGAAATATAGGCGCTGCTGGGCCTTCTTCACCAAAGAGGAGGTATTGAGGGACCAGGAGAGGTCTTCCGTGATGTGGACTCTGAGGAACTTAAAGCTGCCCACCCTTTCCGCCACAGCCCCTTGGATGTGGATGGGGGTGTGTCTTCCACCTTTAGACTTCCTGAAGTCCACAATGATTTCCTTGGTTTTCTTGACGTTAAGGGCCAGGTTGTTGTCGGCGCACCACTTCACGAGGTACTGGATCTCCTCCCTGTAGGCTGACTCATCGTTGTTGGTGATCTGGCCTACTACCGTGGTATCATCCGCAAACTTGATGATGGTGTTGGAACCATGAACAGCCACACAGTCGTGGGTGAAGAGGGAGTAGAGGAGGGGGCTCAGCACACAACCTTGTGGGGCCCCCGTGTTCAGGATCGGGGGGGGGGTGGAGGTGTAGTTACCTAATTTGACAGACTGGGGTCTGTTAGTTAGGAAGTCCAGGGTCCAGTTGCAGAGGGAAGTGTTCAGGCCAAGAGTGTGGAGTTTGGTGGCCAGCTTGTTGGGGACGATAGTGTTGAATGCTGAGCTGTAGTCTATGAACAGCATTCTGATGTAGGTCTCTTTACCATCTAAGTGATTCAGTGCAGAGTGTAGAGCAGTTGTGATTGCATCCTCCATTGATCTGTTTGCGCGATAGGCAAACTGGTGTTGGTCAAGAGAGGCGGGAACACTGGCTTTGATGTGAGCCAGGACCAGTCTCTCGAAACACTTCATTATGATAGGTGTGAGTGCGACAGGTCGATAGTCCTTCAGACACGTCACAGCCGTTTGCTTTGGCACAGGAATAATGGTAACGGTCTTGAAGCATGTAGGGACTGCTGCCTGGGCCAGTGACAGATTGAAGATGGCGGTGAAGACATCAGCCAGCCGATCAGCACATTCCTTGAGTACCCGTCCAGGGATGCTATCCGGTCCAGCAGCCTTTCGTGTGTTCACTCCGCGTAGAGCACCCCTTACGTCGGAGGTCGACAGAGTGAGCACCTGGTCTTCCGGGGGTGGCAAGGCTTTGGTAGCCGGCTCCCTGTCGTCCCTGTCAAAGCGAGCGTAGAAGTTGTTAAGCTCCTCCGGAAGGGAGGCATCGCTAACCGGGGGGCTGGTGTTTTTGCTCTTATAGTCGGTGATAGACTGGATGCTTTGCCACATGCGCCGGGGTCCGAGTTGTTGCGGAAATGATCCTCAATCCGCAGTGTCTGTTTCCTTTTGGCAGTCCTGATACCCTTATTCCTGATACACTAGAACTGCAGTAGCAATGCCTAAAAACTTCCAAGTGGACAGCTGATTTTGCATTTCTGCAAAACAAAATACTCTTCGGTCCCCAAATGCAAATTTGGATTCCACCATTTACATCCCAGCCTACTCTTGTACACTTCCCAGTGGCCAGTTATCGATCAGCAGTGGCAGCGGCCTGGAAGCAGGCTGCTTGTCTGCTGACGTGGCCAAAGAGTAGTTGTATACTTGGGGAGGGGCATCCTAAAGGAAGAGCTTGGAAAAAACACAATGAAATATAAGGGGATTTATTAAATATATGTTTTTAAAACTGTTGCTGGATAGTAGTTTGCAGAAGCCTTTGAGAGAAGGGCTACGAGACTGACCACGAATGTCAGAGGACTGAGTTACGAGGAGAGGCTTGATAAACTAGGACTTTTCAGCATGGAAAGGAGACAAATGAGAGAATATAGTTATGAGAGACTTGAAAAACGGGCTGTATTTACTGGAGCAGGGAAGGTTAAGGGGAGATAATAGAAGAGTAAGAAAGAAAAGAAAGACTCGCATTTCTACAGCGCCTTTCATGACTACCGGATGTCCCAAAGGGCTTTACAGCCAATGAAGTACTTTCTGAAGTGTAGTCACTGTTGTAATGTAGCCAATTTGCACACAGCAAGCTCCCACAAATAGCAATGTGATAATGACCAGATCATCTGTTTTAGTGATGTTGATTGAGGGATAAATATTGGCCCCAGGACACCGGGGAGAACTCCCCTGCTCATCGAAATAGTGCCATGGGATCTTTTGCATCCACCTGAGAGAGCAGACGTCTCATCCGAAAGACAGCACCTCCGACAGTGCAGCACTCCCTCAGTACTGCCCCTCCGACAGTGCGGCGCTCCCTCAGTACTGCCCCTCCGACAGTGCGGCGCTCCCTCAGTACTGCCCCTCCGACAGTGCGGCGCTCCCTCAGTACCGCCCCTCCGACAGTGCGGCGCTCCCTCAGTACCGCCCCTCCGACAGTGCGGCGCTCCCTCAGTATTGCCCCTCCGACAGTGCGGCGCTCCCTCAGTACCGCCCCTCCGACAGTGCGGCGCTCCCTCAGTACTGCCCCTCCAACAGTGCGGCGCTCCCTCAGTACTGCCCCTCCAACAGTGCGGCGCTCCCTCAGTACTGCCCCTCCGACAGTGCGGCGCTCCCTCAGCACTGGGAGTGTCAGCCTGGATTTTTGTGCTCAAGTCTCTGGAGTGGGACTTGAACCCACGACCTTGTGACTCAGAGGCGAGGGTGCTACCCACTGAGCCACGGCTGATAGAAAATTATGAAAGGGTTTGAGTGGGTAAATAATGAAAAACTATTTCCACTGGTTGATGAATTGGTACTAGAAGAATAAAGGGGGAATTAAAAGAATGTTTTTAGCACAAAAGGTTATTAGAATCTGGAATCCATTACCACAAGGGCTATTGAAGCCGAGCCAATCACAACATGCATGTGAGAATTGCATGAGCACTTCTAATAGGGCATGGGGAATGAATGGAGTAATGAGATTAGAGAGCTCCAATGTCAACCTGGCAACAGCACAGGTCTGAGGGGCTGCAAGAGCCTTCAGTGCTGACATTTCTTTGAACAAGACGGTGCCTTCATAGAGATACACAAGATACTTAGTGGAACAAGGAAAGCTTATACCACAACTGTAGGGGAAGAGGATGTCGGGACAAACTGGCGAAAGGTAAGTTTGCAACTGAAGTCAGGAAGCACAGCTTGCTCGACTGGCTGGAATGGCCTCTGGTTAGAGCAGTGGAGGCCAGAATCATTGATGAATCGGATGCTATGATGGGAGTTGGGGGGAACCGTAGGTTTCTATAGAAGGATGGGGTGAATGGCCTCATCTGCACTGACCTTTGTGATTTTATATATGCAGTATAAAGTATATTGTGCTTACATAATAAGTCACAAGTATTCCATGAATGTCTTGGGTTTGGGAGCAGAGTGAGAGAGAAACGTAAATATGGGTATAACAAAGGTGTTTACCCATATTTTACGTGTCGAACAGTCTTTTTACTGCAGGGATACAGGACAAGTTGAAGGGCATTAGCGAAAAAGTCTTGCCAATAAAGTTGTTGACTTTGTTTACGATGCTGGTTGTTTCTACGAATAAAACCATGTGGTGGTTTAAGGTGTTCTCTTGCCATGAGGTAAAGACCCAGGAATTTGTCCATAAACTCGGCATCAAAATTTGGCATTAAACATTGCTTCCACTTCTCCTGATGACTCCTGGTAACGCATTGCCCACTGTGATACAGAAAGGGCCCAGGTTTAATCCTTGGGTCTGTCAATAGTCAGCTGACCTCAGCCAGGGCAGCAGTCGGGCCATCGCTATACAGTGACCTTCTCGGAAAGGGTACGTGTGTGGATGTCAGGCAAGAACCGCATCGCACGCGGCTGTGGTGCCCTTCACGGTTGATTAACCTGCTGACGTTCACTGTATTGGCTCACAGACAAAGAATGGCCACCCGGGAGACATACTGGAGGGCGGACAGCACCTGTGTAACTGGGCCCCCGTAAGGAAGTCAGCACCTGCAATAGGGGAGAAAAATGCTGCATCTTGTTACATAGCTCAGAGAAATCATGGAAAGCAGTCGACAAAGTAGCGACAAATCCTCTTTGCGGTGGGCATTTGTTGATGAGTTCTCTGTTTCAGTTGAAACCAGGATTAGGACCATAGTTACAGGAGGAGGCCATTCAGCCCCTCGAGCCTGTTCCGCCATTCAATGAGATCATGACTGATCTGCGACCTAACTCCATCCACCTGCCATTGGCCCATATCCCTTCATACCTTTGGTTAACAAAAAGCTATCAATCTCAGATTTAACATTAACAATTGATCGAGCATCAATTGCCGTTTGCGGAAGAGAGTTCCAAACTTCTCCCACCCTTTGTGTGTAGAAGTGTTTCCTAATTTCACCCCTGAAAGGTCGGCTCTAATTTTTAGACTCTGCCCCCTAGTCCTAGACTCCCCAACCAGCGGAAATAGTTTCTCTCTATCTACCATATTAGTTCCCCATAATATCCTGAAAACTTCGATCAGATCACCCCTTAACCTTCTAAATTCCAGGGAATACAACCCTAGTTTGTGTAATTCTCTCCTCGTAATTTAACCCTTGGAGTCCGGGTATCATTCTGGTAAACCTACACTGCACTCCCTCCAAGGCCAATATATCCTTCCTAAGGTGCGGTGCCCAGAACTGCTCTCAGTGCTCCAGGTGTGGTCTAACCAGGGCTTTGTACAGCTGCAGCATAACTTCTACCCCCTTGTATTCTAGTCCTCTAGTTATAAAGGCCAGCATTCCATTAGCCTTTTTGATTATTTTCTGTACCTGTTCCTGACATTTTAATGATCGATGTACCTGGACCCCCCCCCCCCCCAAGTCTCTTTGGACCTCCACTGTTTTTAGCTTTTCACCATTTAGAAAGCCCCCTGTTCGATCCTTTTTCGGTCCAAAGTAGATGACCTCACATTTGCCTACATTGAAATCTATTTGTCACAGTTTCGCCCGTTCACTTAACCTGTCGATATCCCTTTGTAATTTACTGCTTCCATCTACACTGCTTACAATTCCACCTATCTTTGTGTCGTCGGCAAATTTGGATATATGACTTTCTATACCATCATCCAAGTCATTAATAAATACTGTGAATAGTTGAGGCCCCAACACAGATCCCTGCGGGACACCACTAGTCACATCCTGCCGATTGCCGATCAAGTTGTTACCAACTCAAAACATGACAGACAAACTTCTTCTGACTCCCCAAAGCCTTTCCACCATCTACAAGGCACAAGTCAGGAGTGTGATGGAATACTCTCCACTTGCCTGGATGAGTGCAGCTCCAACAACACTCAAGAAGCTCGGCACCATCCAGGGCAAAGCAGCTCGCTTGATTGGCACCCCGTCCACCACCTTAAACATTCACTCCCTCCACCACCGGCGCACCGTGGCTGCAGTGTGTACCATCTACAAGATGCTCTGCAGCAACTCGCCAAGGCTTCTTCGGCAGCACCTCCCAAACCCGCGACCTCTTCCACCTAGAAGGACAAGGGCAGCAGGCGCATGGGAATACCACCACCTCCAAGTTCCCCTCCAAGTCACACACCATCCTGACTTGGAAATATATCGGCCGTTCGTTCCTTCATCGTCGCTAGGTCAAAATCCTGGAACTCCTTCCCTAACAGCACTGTGGGAGTACCTTCACCACATGGACTGCAGCGGTTCAAGAAGGCGGCTCACCACCACCTTCTCGAGGGCGATTAGGGATGGGCAGTAAATGCTGGCCTCGCTAGCGACGCCCAGGAACGAATGAAAAAAAGTTGATCATTTGTAAACATTGAATGATTTTTTAACAGCAAATTCAAACTTGCCAACAGATAACCAAATGTTGTTATCAGCTTCACGCAAGTACCTCCATTGTCAATCTGTCAATCTGTTGTTTGTGTACACACGTCAGGCATTAATCGAGAAACAGTGGGGTAGATCTTGACTTTGTGCGATAGTGTAAAACGGGTGATAGCGAGTCGGCAGCCTGTTTTACCTCGCTCCCGATTTTTATTTCCGCAGTGGAAATCGGGGAGCGATGTAAAATGAGCAGCTGACCTGCTATCGCCAGTTTTACACTGTCTCACAGAGTCAAAATTGCCCCCAGTGTCGGCAGGCCGCTCCCAGGTTAGGTGTAGCACAGTTAGATTTCTACCATCTTTCTGTTTTATATTTCAGCTTTGCAGCTTTATTTTCTTTTCAACCCCCAAAATATCTCTCTCTCTCTCTCTCTCACACATTTTAGAAATCACTCTGGGAGCATTTATTCAGCCGCAGAATACAATAGCTCTGTAGCTCGGATATATTTTATTTTCAGACATTGTACCGTTTTCAATTTTCGGGTAAAAAAATGACATTGTGCCACCAAAATATAAGATACAGGAAAAGCCCGTCCAGGTAGCTCTCGCATGCAGGTCCTTTATCAGGACCTGATCTGTCCTTTAAAAAAAAAATCAAACCCTCCCTCTTTGCTGATTTAGGATATCTCTGGAGACATCAGCAATTCTGGATCAG
Source organism: Somniosus microcephalus (assembly GCF_052327205.1). Classification (NCBI taxonomy): domain Eukaryota; kingdom Metazoa; phylum Chordata; class Chondrichthyes; order Squaliformes; family Somniosidae; genus Somniosus; species Somniosus microcephalus. Next base: position 83,927,299 of record NW_028225180.1, read on the forward strand.
GGCCATAGGGGGAACGAAGATGAAACAGAAGGTCACACGGGGGAGCACCCACATCGATTTGCAAATTCTTACAGTTGTGGATATAAATCTCTGAACTTAACATAGTTTCTCCAAGGTGGGAAGTAAAGACGGAATTTTGTATCTTGGAGCAGGAGAGATTAAGAGATGGTGCAAGGCAAAAGGAGATGGTAATGGGACAAGTTAAGAAATGTCTCTTAATCTCTCCTGCCTTCCACCCTATCACAGATCTTTCCTCACCTCCTCCCCTCTCCCTGCCCCTACACTTGTTTAAAAACCGGTTCCATCTCCAGCTTTTTCCAGTTCTGACAAAGGGTCATCGACCTGAAACGTTAACTCGGTTTCTCTCTCCACACCTGACCTGCTGAGTATTTGCAGCATTTTCGGTTTTTATTTCAGATTTCCAGCATCCGCAGTATTTTGCTTTTGTATTAGTGCCACTATAGTCCCTAGGTTAGCTTTACTCTGACATCATCGTCTTTTGTAGTCTAAAGACGTTTTTATGCTTGCCCCGAGTGTTGGGAAAGCAACGCCAAAACAAGCCTACTCATATGCTATTACGTGTTTCTGTTCCCCGGGGTTTCTCCTGCACACAGCCCTGGCTCCCCATTTTCCAAGTTGCCCCCAGCAGAGGCTGAGGAAAGCACAGAGGATTCTTCAATTGAAACATTTTTTTTTAGTACTAAAAAATGTTTTCGAATCGCCAAGAGGTGTTGGAGTTGTCGGCCGGGGCTGGGCAATCTCTCTGTGTCATGTGTGCTCGTGTCATTTTGTAATTTCAGGCCACAAGGTAAGCACGCTGCTGTACCGAACTGGCTCGGTGCATTTGAAGCCCATTGCAGCGGATCACTTCTGTCAGCGGAACAGAACCCGATAAGTCTGTATTTGGCAGTGCCATTGACTGCGCACCATTGGTATATCTTCTTCTTCTTCTTAGGCAGTCCCTCGGAACCGAGGATGACTTGCTTCCACATTAAGAATGAGTTCTCAGGTGACTGATGAGTCCAATGCGGGATCTACAGTCTCTGTCACAGGTGGGGCAGATGGTGGTTGAAGGGGCGGGCGGGTGGGGTGCTTGGGTTGACGTGCGCTCCTTGCGCTGCCTGCGCTTGGCTTCTGCTTGCTCCCGGCAAAGAGACTCGAGGTGTTCGGTGCCTTCCCGGATGCTTCTCCTCCACTTTGTGCGGTCTTGGGCCAGGGATTCCCAGGTGTCGGTGGTGGGGGGATGTTGCACTTTTTCAAGGAGGCTTTGAGGGTGTCCTTGAAGCGTTTCCTCTGCCCACCTGGGGCTCTCTTGCCGTGCCGGAGCTCCGAGTAGAGTGCTTGTTTTGGGAGTCTCGTATCGGGCATGCGGACAATGTGACCCGTCCATCGGAGCTGATCGAGCGTGGTCAAAGCTTCGATGCAGGGGATGTTGGCCTGAGCGAGAACACTGACGTTGGTGCGCCTATCCTGCCCATGGATTTGCAGGATCTTGTGGAGGCAGCGTTGGTGGTACCTCTCCAGTGCTTTGAGGTGCCTGCTGTACATGGTCCATGGTATATCAGAGTGTTGTAGTCAGGGTTGCTAAAATTTTGCAGCAATTCAAATCCTATTTCTGCGGCAAGGAAATAGTAGGCTGTGCAGCAGTTTATGAAGTGCTCTGCACATATTTTATGTCTTAAGAAAAGTATAACCGCAGCAATTTTCAGTTTAAAAAGAAAACAGCCCAAGTTTATAGAATGACACTTAACCTATAAACTTACAGTACTCAAGGAGGCGAGGAGATCGAGGGCAGCAGAACAAATGACAGGGACCAGGAGCAGCCAACCAGTCAACACATAGCCAGCCAGCCTGTTGCAGCCACCCTACCACCCACTAGTCAACACTACCAGCATCCAGCCAGTTTGCAGCCAACCTGAACTCGCCACCAACAGCCAGGAGGGGAGGGTTCAAGCTTCCCAGGTTATGGGAGTTGGAGCAGTGGCATCGTCGCCTGAAGTGACAACAGAACAGGAGAGATGGCAGGATTTAAAGAGACAGAACCAAGAGGAGAGCTGGCAGGAGCAGAAGAGTTGGAATAATTGGGAATGGGAGAAATGTGAAATACACAGTCTGTTGTTCCAGTGGGGTTAGTTGCTCTGCGAGTCTCACCGAGAGCCCGAGTCTTTTATATGTTCATTAAAAGGGTTATTGCAAAAGCTGTTTGTATTTCTGCCGATTCTCGCGCCTCTTCTGCTCCTGCGGGCTCTGCTACTTCCAATTCCACCGCAGGAAACCAATTCTGTGGCACTATCTGCAGCGTATTGGAGGTCTTGGTTAAAATGAGGTATGTTCAACGGGGGAAGGTATTTGATCCAGTTTCTCCATTCGAGATGGAGAAGGACAGAACAGGAGAGCAGTAATGAGAAAGTGAAAGACTCGCAAATTAAAGATTGTTTCTACATTAAATGAAGACGCCGGTTCATTACAGAGAGACAGAAAAAGAGAAGTTAAACAGTACTTGCAGAAGAGCCTCACTGGGCTAATGGTGCATATTGTCTGTGCTACAACATAATCAGACGTGAAATCATCACATCTTTCACTCCAGATTTATATAAGTGCTAGTTTTTGGTTTAAAGTCCTCGACATGAGGCTTAGCTCATCCCAGAAATAAGTGTGTCCTTAGGGTATTGCACAGAAAGCTCTGGCTCTCATATGCTGCAGTGTTTAGTACTAATGTAATGGTATCCTTTTCAAAAAATTCCCCACTCTTTCCTGTTCCTGCAGTGGTAAACATAGTGCTTCTCTTCATAATTTGCCCTCCTTTTTCCCTTCGTTATTGCGTTGTGCCCTATAAAGGGAGTTATTGCCAGATCAGGTATTTTCAGGCAACCTCAGTTAATGAACCATTTAACTCTGAAAAGTTAGCAAGGCACTGTACCTACTGCACCATGAGTAGCCACAGATAGGTTCCCGGTGCCTTTCTGTTACTGTCCTGAAGCTATTGGTTACATAGAAACATAGAAGATAGGAGCAGGAGTAGGCCATTCGGCCCTTCGAACCTGCTCCGCCATTCAACTGGATCATGGCTGATCAGCCAAACCCTAGCACCCGGTCCCTACACCGACAGCCATCCCACACAAGCCCTATCCCCGTAACCCCACGTATTTAATCCCCCCTAACACTAAGGGCCAATTTTTATCATGGCCAATCAACCTCACCCGCACATCTTTGGACTGTGGGAGGAAACCGGAGCACCCGGAGAAAACCCACGCAAACACGGGGAGAATGTGCAAACTCCACACAGACAGGTTCATGCTGAGGTATGGTTGGATGGGTATTCAATAACCCTATTGGCTATTCTTCATAGCTGAGCTGAGACAGCGAATGTCAACATGCTTTTTAATAGTGGCACTCATCACAGTTGCACGTACTCTCTTGGGGGATATGTTTTCTGATTAGTGAAGTTCAGGTACAAATGCTTAATGCGCTCGTACCGCATTCCTCTTGTGTGATGTTGCACTGTCTAAAAATAGCATGCAGAGGCATGTAGCTCATCGGCGAATCCAAACAAAAAAATCATTCTTCCATAGATTCTTACCATAACATCCCAGAAAGATTACTAGCAATTCAACACCACCAGTGCCTGAGGTCGGGATACACACAGAAGGAGGCCTCACACACGTCTCTGCCGCAACAGATTGATATTTTGGACCCAGAACATTTCTCAGCTTCTGTGGGACCACAGCACGTCCTCCGTACAACTCGACAAGAAAAGGACCGATTGTGCCGCGGGGACGTTGCTCGCTTCTTGTGTCATGGCATCTCCGAGTGCCCACCACAGCCACCAGTGAAGTCATACCCGCAGGAAATACAAACGGCAAAATTTTACCCTCAAACATGCCGATCTGTTGCAACCGAGAAGGTTAAGTGGGGAATCTAATAAAGGTTTTCAGAAGTAGGAAAGGTTTTGAAAGGGTAAGTACGGCACGGTAAGGGCAGCACGGTGGCATAGTGGTTAGCACTGTTGCCTCACAGCGCCAGGGACCCGGGTTCGAATCCGGCCTCGGGTGACTGTCTGTGTGGAGTTTGCACATTCTCCCCGTGTTTGCGTGGGTTTTCTCCGGGTGCTCCGGTTTCCTCCCACAGTCCAAAGATGTGCGGGTTAGGTTGATTGGCTATGATAAATTGACCCTTAGTGTTAGGGGGATTAAATACGTGGGGTTACGGGGATAGGGTGGGATATGTGTTGATGTAGGGGTTACGGGGATCGGGTGGGATATGTGTCGGTGCAGGCTCGATGGGCCGAAATGGACTCTATCTGCACTGTGGGGTTTCTGTGATTCTGTGATAGAGAAAGGTTGTTTTGACTGGTTGGCAATATGGTATCAAAGGGGCGTAGAGGTGGAATGAGTACAAAGAGGGAAGTTGGAAGACATGTCTTGCACCTGGATTGTTGTTAGAAGGTGGAATGCTTTACCACAGGTGGCCATTGAGGCAGAAACTAAGGCCTAAAAATTCGGTTGCCTTGCGCCTCACGTTACGGGGCGCAAAGCAACTAGTGCCCGGGCGTGGCGCTGCCAACGCCTCCCGCGAAATTCAGCAGGAGGTTAGCGGCGGCGGTAACCGTTAGCGCGGTGCTGCGCCGCCGGCGATGACGTCATCGCCGTGTGCAGCGCCCCGCTCGTGCCCCGGCCGCGATCTTCGGTAGCGCCCCCTGACTTACTGCCGGACGCTATGTCCGACGGGGTCAGGGGGGCCTACCTGCGGCTGGGGCGGTGCTAATTAAAGGGAAGGTGCCGGGCAGCCATTTTTGTTGCTGGCCGCCTGCCAGCACCTGCCCCCTCTGCCGTCCCCGGGTTCCTCTGAAGCCCCCCCCACGGGGCGCCGGCTGCGCTCCGTGAGCCCGGCACTTCTCTTGAGTGCTGGGCTCTTTTGCCGGCACTCCGATCCCTGGTGGCCCAGCTGGGCCCCGGGTCACGTTGCGCTGGGCCCCTTCCTTTTAAGAAGGGGAGGAAGGCTTGCGATACCGTGGCGCGACATGCCGCAGCGCGTGGTGCTGCGGCACGTAGGGCCACGATATTCACTCGCAGCGCCCCAAGAGGGAGGTGCGGCGCTTCCAGTAGCACCCCGCTTCCCCCTTAGGGCGCTACCGATGAATTTCGGCCGCGGTGGCGCTAATTTCTTCGGGGCTAAAAGTAGCGCCCCGGCGATGTTAGCGCCCCAAAGGGGGCACGACTCAATTTCTCCCCCTAATATTTTAAATAGAATTGGAAAAGGATTCGAAAAGGGAGAATATAAAAGGATAAAGGGAAAGGCAGAGAAATAAGATTTTGGGATTTTAAACCCTCACACACCTCCAATCCCGACTCCATGGCCCAATGAAAATCCAGCCCATAGTGTCTTTAATGTAGTAAACATCCCAAGGCGCTTCACAGGAGTGTAATCAAACAAAATTTGACACCAAGCCACATAAGGAGATATTGGGGCAGAAGCTTGGTCAAAGAGGTCGGTTTTAAGGAGCGTCTTAAAGGAGGAAAGAGAGGTAGAGAGACGGAGAGGTTTAGGCAGGGAATTATAGAGCTTCGGGCCCAGGCAGTTGAAGGCACGGCCACCAAAGGTTGAGCAATTATAATTGGGGATGCTCAAGAGGCCAGAATTGGGGGAGCGCAGAGATCTCGGGGGGGCCGGGGGGGTTGTAGGGACTGGAGGAGGTTACAGAGATAGGGAGGGGGGCGAGGAGGCCATGGAGGGATTTGAACACGAGGATGGAGAATTTTAAAATCGAGGCGCTGCTTAACCGGGAGGCAGCGAAGGTCAGCGAGCACAGGGGGTGATGGATGAACGGGACTCGGTGCAAGTTAAGACACAGGCAGCAGAGTTTTGAATGACCTCAAGTTTACGGGGAAAAAAAGGAAACTGAAATCTTAAAAAAAAACACACTACAATACCATTTAAAAATTAAATATAATCAGCATAACCTCCATTAGTTTAAAGAGTTTAACAAAAAGTTGATATGGTTTAACTTAAACAAAATGCATAGAAAGCCATTTAAAATTGGTGTTAAAAAGATTATTGCAAGTTATAATGGTTACAAAAAGAGTTAAAATCTGAAAATTTAAACTTTCATAAGAGTTAAAATAAATAATGAGCTTATTTAAAAAGGGCATTTAACAAAAATCTTTGCATAAGATAAGAAAAATAGCCCTATATAAACAATGAAGGTCAAGTCGCCAATGTAGTCCTCCAAGCATAAGGTGGCAGTATTGCCATTCCCCTGCTGGAGATGCTTTGTGGGTTCATCTTATCTTTGTTCTCGTTGTCTTCCTGTTGGGTTCTCTTTGATTCTTATGTCTTGTTCAGGCTGAGGTCCTCCAAACCATGGGTGGCAGACCTGGCTAGACAGATTACATTTTATACCAGCCAAGCAAAGGGTAAAGTGCCCAGTATTTGAACTTTAGGTACCAGCATTGAATTTCAAATTGAAAAGCCTTCTCCCTATTGGCCGTAGGAACATTGGGTAAGCATATGATACCGTACATCAGTTTTATTTCAGTGATACGATAGCGACCCATTTAGGATGCTACTGCAGATGCAGGTTTCTTCTTGGGCAGTCCCTTGGAACCGAAGATGACTTGCTTCCACATTAAAAATGAGTTCTCAGGTGATTGATGAGTCCAATGCGGGACCTACAGTCTCTGTCACAGGTGGGGCAGACGGTGGTTGAAGGGGCGGGTGGGTGGAGTTCTTGGGTTGACCTGGGCTCCTTGCGCTGCCTGCGCTTGGCTTCCGCTTGCTCCCAGCGAAGAGACTCGAGGTGTCCGGCGCCTTCCCGGATGCTTCTCCTCCACTTTGTGCAGTCTTGGGCCGGGGATTCCAAGGTGTCGGTGGGGATGTTGCACTTTTTCAAGGAGGCTTTGAGGGTGTCCTTGAAGCGTTTCCTCTGCCCACCTGGGGCTCTCTTGCCGTGTCGGAGCTCCGAGGAGAGAGCTTGTTTTGGGAGTCTCGTATCGGGCATGCGGACGATGTGACCCGTCCATCGGAGCTGATCGTGCGTGGTCAAAGCTTGCAGATGCAGGATATTTCTGTCGGCTGCCTCAATAGTGAGTTTCTCACTGTGGAAATGTGTGATACCCCACTGTGTACATGACACTTGACGGTGATGGGCATGCAGCCCAGGCTGAGATAGCTAATTCACCACAGATCAGGAATCTAACCTAGAACCTTGTGGTCTGAATTGTGTAGTTACATACAATGTGGTACACTTACCCAGCAACAACAACTTGTGCACTTATATAGCAGAATGTCTGAGAATGCTTTACACAGGAGGAGATGGGATTGGTGGGGGGAGAGGGAGGGAACCGAATAGACGCTCAAAGAGAGAGAGAGGCTTTTGCGGGAAAGGAGAGGTATTGAGGCAAAGTCATTTTGGGAGAGTTTCAAAGAACAGGTCTGTCGTGACTGAAGTTACTGCGTCTGAGGGTCGGGGGGTGGGGGGATTAAACCCAAGACGAAGGAGAGAAGGGTGTGGGCTGGGGCGAGATGGAAGGATTTGAAAATGAAGAGTGGAACTGGGAGCGAGTGGAGCTTGGCAAGGATATGGGTGCCGGGGAGCGAGGCGGCTTTAAAACCATGGCAGCAGATACGATACACAATTACGTTTTAGACCATACTAGTGCACGCTCTACTAGTTAGCCTGGCTGACAGTGGGTCTGTGCGGCACCATTGTAGACTCTGGGGGAGTGAATTGGTAGTTCTTGAGCAGATGCTGATTTTAAATAAATGGTCCCACTAATAGGTGGTCATTAACAGGGTGCCAATTAACTGGCAGCAGCTGACTCTGAGAGTGGGCAACATGCAGCATATTCCTTTTTTTAAATTTCATTCCTGTTTGGTAAGTGTACAGAGTGAGCGATGTGGTCAGAGTTGTTATCTAGTCCTAAATATTGATTGTGAAGTAAGACTGTTTGTTCTGTTTCGCAGCTGCCCACAGGAATGTGGCAGAAAGCTTTCATACATTGAGGATTAAAAGGTGGGGTGTGGGGCGGGGCAGTGGTGATTTAACGTTCATGTGATTTTTTTTTTTAAGTGCTGAACAGAGGCTGTTTTTAAGGTGTTGAAATGTCCTTTTAAACTTTGTTTGAAAATGAAGAGGGGAATTTCAGAATAATCGTTGCGGTGCACTGGCACCAAACAGCAGCCTTGTTTTCAGCAGTGTATTGTAAGGGAAGTGAGAAGTGTTGCTTCCTCTGCGAGCTCCGAGGCTTCATTCAAAGAGGTGGTTTTGCCAGTTTCTCTGAAGGCGGGAGGACCTCGGCAGCAATTGTAAGCGCTGTCGCTGGAGGGAGAGGAGGCCACCTTTTTCAGGCTGGGGCTGGATGATCCGCCTGCCTGTGCAAGCCAACAGTGCATTCTACTACCTCCCCCCCCCCCCCCCCGCCCTTTCCCCGGTGCGGAAGATCCGATACCCAGACAACAAAGCTGCAAACTGTGACTTTTAAAACAGCTGGGCTCTGGTGCCGTGGAATTTGTTGCTCACGTGGAGGATTACACAGGAGTCGGCCTGATTTCTGCAGCAATCAGCCAATGTGGGAGGAACATCCAGGGGCGACTCCCCAATGTAAATCCAGCGGCAGATTATCGCAGCACAGGAACGAGCCAACACCCTCTTTATGTTACACACCTCCTTCAAACAGAGATTCTGCAATATCGCCCGACTGCTGTAGAAATCAGGCCGCTTCCTTCCACCAGAACAACTTTAAAAGTGCACATGCATAATCTCTTAACACACATGCAGTTGTTTTAAACAGCAGCTATTTGTCCAACCGTGGTAACTTGCCAAACGTTGGGAAAGGTCTACACAAAGCTTTGATGCAGCCTAGTGACAGCAAGCTAAGATAATTGGCTTTTTGTCAATCCTTTTGCTGACTGACTGTCCTTTGCAGCTTCCAAAATTTGCTCTGGTCACAGTCCTGTAACATCTGATGCTCTGTAAATGTATAATCCTCCACATTGTCAATTGGAACTGGACAGAAGTATTTTCTAATGGGAAACTATCGGGTGCAGTTCCACTGGGTTCTATCTTTTGCGCACTGGTTAAATGCATTGGTGTAAAATTCCAGTCGCGTTCTAATGACATTTTAACCCGTTGAGGTTAATAAAAAAGAAAGAAAGACTTGCATTTATATAGCGCCTTTCATGACCGCTGGACGTCTCAAAGTGCTTTCCAGCCAATGAAGTGCTTTTTGAAGTGTGGTCACTGTTGTAATGTAGGAAACACGTCAGCCAATTTGCACACAGCAAGCTCCCACAAACAGCAATGTGATCATGACCAGATCATCTGTTTTTAATGATGTTGATTGAGGGATAAATATTGACCCCAGGACACCGGGGAGAACTCCCCCCTGCTCTTCTTCAAAATAGCGGCCGTGGGATCTTTTACATCCACCTCAGAGTGCAGACGGGGCCTCGGTTTAACGGCTCACCCGAAAGACGGCACCTCCGACAGTGCGGCGCTCCCTCAGTACTGCCCCTCCGACAGTGCGGCGCTCCCTCAGTACTGCCCCTCCGACAGTGCGGCGTTCCCTCAGTACCGCCCCTCCGATAGTGCGGCGCTCCCTCAGTACCACCCCTCCGACAGTGCGGCTCTCCCTCGGTACTGCCCCTCCGACAGTGCGGCGCTCCCTCAGTACAGCCCCTCCGACAGTGCGGCGCTCCCTCAGTACTGCCCCTCCGACAGTGCGGCGTTCCCTCAGTACCGCCCCTCTGACAGTGCGGCGCTCCCTCAGCACTGCACTGGAGTGTCAGCCTAGATTTTTGTGCTCAAGTCACTGGAGTGGGACTTGAACCTTCTGACTCAGACGAGGGTGCGTTGTGTGCACACATAGGAATCTTACACAGACAAGTTAACCAGGACATTATGCACTCAGTGGAATTTCAGCCCTATAGTTTTTTTTAATCCTTTTCCCTTCTTGCCGTTATCCTGCACCACCAGCTGAGAGTATGGCCATCTCTCTCGCCTCTGCCAGTGTCACAGTTAAGCTGACTGGTAGAACATATGCATTAGTTGCCTGGGAGTTGTCCTTGGTGATATTCCATCATTTCGTTTTGGACAATGTTTAGCTTCCACTCAGCCCCTTATCCTATTCAGGCAATGCAGCAAACAAGTATGCATTCACGATTCTCTATTGGGACCCTGCCAGGTAGACAATCGTGGATGTATACTTTCTTGCTTTGTACTACTCCGTAAACTTGAGATCATCCAAAACTCGGTTGCCTGTGTCCTAATTTGCACCAAGTCCCATTCACCCATCACCCCTGTGCTCGCTGACCTACATTGGCTCCCGGTTAAGCAGTGCCTCAATTTTAAAATTCTCATCCTTGTTTTCAAATCCCTCCATGACCTCGCCCCCTCCCTATCTCTGTAATCTCCTCCAGCCCCACAACCCCCAGAGATCTCTGCGCTCCTCTAATTCTGGCCTCTTGAGCATCCCCTGATTTTAATCGCCCCACCATTGGCGGCCGTGCCTTCAGCTGCCTGGGCCCTGAGCTTTGGAATTCCCTCCCTAAACCTCTCCGCCTCGCTACCTCTCTTCTTTAAGTCTTTGACCAAGCTTTTGGCCATCTGTTGCAATATCTCCTTATGTGGCTCGGTGGCAAATTTTGTTTGCTAACGCTCCTGTGAAGCGCCTTGGGACGTTTTACTATGTTAAAGGCGCTGTGTAAATACGTTGTTATTATTCTGTGCAGCAGCACTTTGATGGAATTCTCTTGGTGCTCCAGAGTTGAAGCATTTGCCTTACGATCTGAGGCTATTGGTTTGTTCCATTAGTGAGTTGCGTCTGCTCGAGACAAGATAAGGATTTGTTCCCATGTCGCTCTAGCCCATAAATCCCCAACAATAAATAAGCAAATACGTTTCCAGTCAACTGCAGTCGTTCATTTTGTATCGGGCCAGTATCTCGCAGAGTAGAGAAACCAGGACAAAGCCCAGTAAGAGCAGCAACCCTGGCTGGTTTTGTTTCCCCTCCCTGTAGCCCAGGGACACTGAGGTCTTTGCTGCAGTCGTGACTGAGATGAGCTTGTTTAGCAAAGGCTGGGGGTCTGAATCGGGGACCTTCTGCTGTAATGGCCGAGTGCTACCCTCGGTCGTACCTTAACTAAGGCATCAGGTCACAACGGCATTTGCTGTTAAACTGGAACAAATGATACTGGCGTCTTATGTTCAGTGACATATGCACAGTGAACCACACTCCATGATCCTTCTTCTCCTTCTTAGGCAGTCCCTCGGAACCGAGGATGACTTGCTTCCACAATAAAAATGGGTTCTCAGGTGACTGATGAGTCCAATGCGGGACCTACAGTCTCTGTCACAGGTGGGGCAGACGGTGGTTGAAGGGGCGGGAGGGTGGGGTGCTTGGGTTGACGTGCGCTGCTTGCGCTGCCTGCGCTTGGCTTCCGCTTGCTCCTGGCGAAGAGACTCGAGGTGTTCGGCGCCTTCCCGGATGCTTCTCCTCCACTTTGTGCGGTCTTGGGCCAGGGATTCCCAGGTGTCGGTGGGGATGTTACACTTTTTCAAGGAGGCTTTGAGGGTGGCCTTGAAGCGTTTCCTCTGCCCACCTGGGGCTCTCTTGCCGTGTTGGAGCTCCGAGTAAAGCGCTTGTTTTGGGAGTCTCGTATCGGGCATGCGGACGATGTGACCCGTCCATCGGAGCTATTCCGCTTATTACAGCTCTGCAGAAACTGATCTGAAGATGTTCGGAAGCCAGATCATCACTTGATTACTGGTTGTTAGACAGCAGGCCTTTAACGTGAGTGCGTTTTGAGTAGTGAATACTAATTTAAAAGAAAAACAAGCGGCAGGTCGATCTGCTGGCAGGGTATAAGTCTGGTGGTTGTTGGAGGGGTGGGAGCTGTGAGCGGTGCACTACATAAGTTGCAAAGCCCGTTTGACCACCCTACTAACTACAGGCAGATGTGTCAAAGTGATCACAAGGAGGAAGTGCGTGGGGGAGGGTGGGAGGTGGGGGGGTTGTGGAAAACAAACCGAGAAGCAAGGCTAAGAAGGGAAGCAGCCAAGTTCAGAAGATGTGGGTGGCGTAATCTGGGTTTGATGTTTGTGATGCTGTCATTTGAAAAATATTCAGCCTTTCACAACAAGGTGTTATCAGCTCATTTAAATAGTAGGCGGTCTTTGAACGACTGCGAGTGTTTAAAAGCTACTTTCTATAAAGGCTGCATCGCAGGAGTGGCTTTACAGCCAGAGCTTATGGTGCAGTCTTTTGCTTGCTGACTTCAGTATCCGAGTAACTTTATCTTCCTTCTTCCTCCCCCTGCACACCTTGTAGAATGGACTGATCCTGGCTACCTTACTGCTCTGATAATGAGCTGAGTGATGTCACAACCGAGCACTCCAGGCTGCTGGTCGGAGATTGGGCCAGCACTTTGCATATTCAACAAGGTGTGTGTGCTCGGTGCACACCGTTCCCCAGGGAGCTTGTAGCAGAGGAATCTCGTTTCCCTTTTACTCCTGAAAGTTTGGGAATGATCACCTCCGTTGGAACCTAAGCGAAAAGAACAGGGGGAGGAAAAGAAAGAGGCAAGGCGACCGCCGGATTAGAGTGGCTGAGCTTTTTTTTGGTTGTGTCCGTGGCTGCAAGAGTATTTTGAACTCGGGACACGAGCGGAGTAGGCTGGGGGGGGGGGGGGCGGGAGAAATGCCAGAGGGAATCCTTTCCTCCCAGTCAGCATTGTAGCCTAAGTGCCCATCACAAGGCTTTTGAACCGGGGAGCCGCTGATGTTCATTGTATGAAAGATCCAGTGACCAGATTGTAGGATCCTGGCTTTCAGACTCGAGGGGATTTTTTCCCCCCCCACCCCCCTTTTTTAAAAAACAATCTTTTTTTTACATTTGAAACCTTCTTGGTTTAGCTCGATCAGATGGAGGTTCAGAGGAGATCCATGACGCCACCCTTGTCACCTGCGGCATATGTCAACTCAACACAGTACTCCAATGTCCTGGAGGGAAGATTTAAGCAGCTGCAAGGTAAGCCTTCCCTTTCCCGCCTTTCCTCCTGACACCAGACACCAGCACCAGAGTTTGCACAGTGCTGTCAGTGTGTTCTGTAAACATGTAGTCGAGGGGCAGAAGCACTATTACTTTAAGCAGTGCCTGAGTGGGAATTAAAGGGGGGGGGGTGCTTGCTTGCTTGCTGTTGCTTCTGCCTGGCAGCTCGTACTCCTCGCTTACCACTTCAGTCTGTTCCGGGACTTCCATGTGGTTTCTTGCTGTGGGGCTGCGCGTGGGCAAAGGGGACTGTGGTTTATCAGTATCCCAAAAGCTTCTCTTCCTGTATCCTGTTTCAGGAGAGCGGTGGTGTCGATGTGCTTTGTCATCGGCCTGGGAAGCCGGTCTTTTGTGGGCTCACTGGGCACCGATTTTCACAGGGAGACAGACTGAGAGTAAACATGCGGGGCTGGCTCTCCCATGTTTGCGTAACTGCAGCAATTTTTTTTTTTTTTACATTGTGCCGGAGCTGCCAGTTCCTGGTGTGTAAAAACTCGGTCCGATTATTTGTCAGCTTCAGCGAATGGGACAATTTTAAATTTATGGTGTTGTCGGCGGCTGTTTTAAATGTGCTCGCCTGGAAACCGGCACTACCACAGCACACACTGCTTTAGCCTGGCTCCCATATGGAGCGCAGCTGATGGACAGAGACCCACGCCTCTGCCCTCGGCTGCTTTTACAGAAACATTGAAGATAGGAGCAGGAGTAGGCCATTCGGCCCCTCGAGCCTGCTCCGCCATTCAATGAGATCATGGCTGATCATCCAAATTCAGTACCCTGTCCCTGCCTTCTCCCCATATCCCTTGATCCCTTTAGCCTTAAGAAATATATCCAACTCCTTCTTGAATATATTTAATGAATTGGCCTCCACTGCCTTCTGTGGTAGAGAATTCCACAGGTTCACCACTCTCTGGGTGAAGAAATTCCTCCTCATCTCCGTCCTAAATGGCTTACCCCTTATCCTCAGACTGTGACCCCTGGTTCTGGACTCCCCGACCATCGGGAACATCCTTCCTGCATCTAGTCTGTTTGGTCCTGTTAGAATTTTATAAGTTTCAATGAGATCCCCTCTCATTCTTCTAAACTCCAGCGAGTATAAGACCAATCGACACAATCTCTCCTCATACGTCATTCCTGCCATCCCAGGTATCAGTCTGGTGAATCTTCGCTGCACTCCCTCCATGGCAAGAACATCCTTCCTCAGATAAAGCGACCAAAACTGCACACAATACTCAAGGTGTGGTCTCACCAAGGCCCTGTACAACTGCAGCAAGACAGCCTTGCTCCTGTACTCGAACCCTCTTGCTACGAAGGCCAACATACCATTTGCCTTCTTAACCGCCTGCTGCACCTGCATGCTTACCTTCAACGACTGCTGCACAAGGACGCCCAGGTCTCGTTGCGCTTCCCCTTCTCCCAATCTATTGCCATTCAGATAATAATCTGCCTTCCTGTTTTTGCCACCAAATATTGCCACCAAATATTGCAGCAAGACCCGTGTCAGTGCCGCCAGCAGGAGCCCTAAGTAAACTTACCGGGTGTGCTGGGCCTGGGTGGCTGAGTGTGTTGGGATCTGGCACAGTTTTTGCGCTATACATAGAAGTAACTATCTAATGTGAAAGGACTGTAACGTATTTAGCTGGTTGCATCCTTCTCCCCAATGGCGGAGCGATTAAAATCGGGGGATGCACAAGAGGCCATAATTGGAGGAGCGCAGAGATCTGGGAGGGTTGTAGGGCTGGAGGAGGTTACAGAGATAGGGAGGGTTGTAGGGGCTGGAGGAGGTTACAGAGATAGGGAGGGTTGTAGGGGCTGGAGGAGGTTACAGAGATAGGGAGGGTTGTAGGGCTGGAGGGGGTTACAGAGATAGGGAGGGTTGTAGGGCTGGAGGAGGTTACAGAGATAGGGAGGGTTCTAGGGGCTGGAGGAGGTTACAGAGATAGGGAGGGTTGTAGGGGTTGGAGGAGGTTACAGAGATAGGGAGTGTTGTAGGGGCTGGAGGAGGTTACAGAGATAGGGAAGGTTGTGGGGCTGGAGGAGGTTACAGAGATAGGGAGGGGTGTAGGGCTGGAGGAGGTTACAGAGATAGGAAGGGGTGTAGGGGCTGGAGGAGGTTACAGAGATAGGGAGGGTTGTAGGGCTGGAGGAGGTTACAGAGACAGGGAGGGTTGTAGGGGCTGGAGGAGGTTACTGAGATAGGGAGGGTTGTAGGGGCTGGAGGAAGTTACAGAGATAGGGAGGGTTGTAGGGGCTGGAGGAGGTTACAGAGATAGGGATGGGTTGTAGGGCTGGAGGAGGTTACTGAGATAGGGAGGGTTGCAGGGGCTGGAGGAAGTTACAGAGATAGGGAGGGTTGTAGGGGCTGGAGGAGGTTACAGAGATAGGGATGGGTTGTAGGGGGCTGGAGGAGGTTACAGAGATAGGGAGGGTTGTAGGGGCTGGAGGAGGTTACAGAGATAGGGAGGGTTGTAGGGGCTGGAGGAGGTTACAGGGATAGGGAGGGTTGTAGGGGCTGGAGGAGGTTACAGAGATAGGGATGGGTGTAGGGCTGGAGGAGGTTACAGAGATAGGGAGGGGTGTAGGGGCTGGAGGAGGTTACAGAGATAGGGAGGGTTGTAGGGGCTGGAGGAGGTTACAGGGATAGGGAGGGTTGTAGGGGCTGGAGGAAGTTACAGAGATAGGGAGGGGGGCGAGGAGGCCATGGAGGGATTTGAACACAAGGATGTGACTTTTAAAATCGAGGCGCTGCCAGACCGGAAGCCAATGTAGGCCAGAGAGCACGGGGTGATGGGTGAACAGGACTCGGTGCGAGTTGTTACGGGGTAGCAGAGTTCTGAATGAGCTCAAGTTTATGGAGAGTGGAAGATGGGAGTGCGTTGGAATAGTCAAGTCTAGAGGTAATAAAGGCATGGCTGAGGGTTTCGGCAGCAGATAAGCTGAGACGGGCGATGTTACGGAGGTGGAAGTAGGTGGTCTTACTGATGGAGCAGATATGTTGTCAGAAGCTCGTCTCGGGGTCATATACGACTCCAAGAAGGTTGCGAACAGTCTGGTTCAGCCTCAGACAGTTGCCAGAGAGAGGGATGGAGTTGGTGGCTGGGGAATTGGAGTAGAATCATAGAATGGTTACAGCACAGAAGGAGGCCATTCGGCCCGTCGAGCCCGTGCCGGCTCTCTGCAAGAGCCCCTCAGCTAGTCACACTCCCCCGACCTTTCCCCGTAGCCCTGCAATATTTTTTCCTTCAATTCCCTTTTTGAAAGCCACGATTGAATCTGCCTCCACCGCCCTCCCAGGCAGTGCATTCCAGATCCTAACCACTCGCTGCGTAAAAAAGTTTCCCCTCATGTCACCTTTGGTTCTTTTGCCAGTCACCTTAAATCTGTGTCCTCTGGTTCTCGACCCTTCCGCCAATGGGAACAGTTTCTCTCTATCTACTCTGTCTAGACCCCCTCATGATTTTGAACACCTCTATCAAATCTCCTCTCAACCTTCTCTGCCCCCGAGGAGAACAACACTGAAAATGTAGAAAAAGAACCACAATTCAGACTTCAAAAAAAAATTTCTCTCAATCTTTGGGGAACCTCATATTGATTGTGCTTGATCACATACAAATCTCAATTCCATTCACTCTCCATAGAGGCAACATGGAGATCCCAACCACACCAGAATTGCTGGGATTATCCTGCTGGTTCAGCAATTGTCCTGAGTTATGGAGCCATAAAGGAACCCCAGATGTACAATCTCAGATTCAGGCTAACTTTGTTAGAAAACATTTTGTTTAATTTCTGAGTAACTTCTTCTTAGGCAGTCCCTCGGAACCGAGGATGACTTGCTTCCACACTAACAATGAGTTCTCAGGTGACTGATGAGTCCAATGTGGGACCTACAGTCTCTGTCACAGGTGGGGCAGACGGTGGTTGAAGGGGCGGGTGGGTGGGGTGCTTGGGTTGACGTGCGCTCCTTGCGCTGCTTGCGCTTGGCTTCCGCTTGCTCCCGGCGAAGAGACTCGAGGTGTTCGGCACCTTCCCGGATGCTTCTCCTCCACTTTGTGCGGTCTTGGGCCAGGGATTCCCAGGTGTCGGTGGGGTAACACCAGTACAGTGTTTGATGAAACACGTGACATTGAGTTTTCTGAGCGGGCACGTCTTGATTTATACCCTGTTTAATACGGAAATCACTCGGAGACAGATATTTTCCTTTGTGCCATCACCAAAGAAGGTAAATTGCTGTCGGTGATGGTCCCAATGCTTTGGGTTTCTCATTTCGACCCAAGCTACCTGTACAAGGCAACCATGTGGTTTCCATATTGCCGGCCATCACAGATCCTTTCCTCAACATCAGGGAAGGTTTGTGGCCAGATTGAGAGAGTTGCAAATTTAGTTTTTGTATTGGTTAGAAACCTGGCGTGAAAAGTTCTCAACTGCTTTTGTGAAAAGTTTTGTACGATCCTGCTTATTTGGATTGTATCAACTTTTGGCGTGCAATAAAGTCTGTCGTGCACTTGGCTCAGTGGGTAGTGGGGTCACACGGTTGTGGGTTCAAGTCCCACGCCAGGGTTAGAGCTCATAATCTTCAGCATTACTGGAGGTACCGTCCTTTGGATGAGATGTTGAGTTGCCTTTCTTTTTTTAACATTCATTCATGGGAGCAAGGCCAGCATTTATTGTCCATCCCTAATTTTCCTTGAGAAGGTGGTGGTGACTGAGTGGCTTGCTTGGCAATTTCAGAGGGCAGTTAGGAGCCAGCCGCATTGCTGTGGGTCTGGAGTCACATATCGGCCAGACCGGGTAAGGGCGGCAGATTTCCTTCCCTAAAGGACATTAGTGAACCAGATGGGTTTTTAGCTGAACCTTAAGAATTGTACGGTTTAAAAAAAAAGCGAATTTAAAAAAAAAAAGAGTAGGCAGTTGTCGTGGTGCCCTGGCTAACATTTCCCCGTCAACCAAAAAAACCAGACTGAGTGGTCATTCATCTCGTTGCTATTTGTGGGATGACTTAGATAACCAGTCACTGCTCTACAGAGTAATCCATTGTATGTATAACTAGCTGGGGGAGCCCGGCTTTGCCAGGGCTGTTTTGGGCCGGGCGGTTTAAATCGAGTGCCAGGCTTTGGGGCCTGTCTGTCTGTCCCTGTGTGAATCTGCTGCCGGGCAACATTTTAAATCGAGTCCCAGGCTTTTGGGCCCTGTCTCTGTGTCCCTCTCTCAATCTGCTGCCGGGCAACATTTCTACCTTTTTAATACCTTGAAAGATGAAAGTGAAAGTACTTTTAAAAAATAACATAAGATTTACCAAAAACGTTTTATAAGAGATACTAACTTTTTCGAAGCTGGATCAGCAGAGTAGTTTGAGCTGGAAGTAGTGAAGCAATG
The DNA here is from genome assembly GCF_052327205.1 of Somniosus microcephalus. NCBI lineage: Eukaryota > Metazoa > Chordata > Chondrichthyes > Squaliformes > Somniosidae > Somniosus > Somniosus microcephalus. Next base: position 83,945,718 of record NW_028225180.1, read on the forward strand.
GCTGCCCGATGCCTGAGTTGAAAAGCATTAGTCCCGCCCACAGACGCAGCGATTGGCCAACCATCAGGCGACTGAACTGTAGGATTGGTCAAGCGTGCCGGCACAGGATTGGTCGACCTTGACGTCAGTCAGTCAATGCTACTTAGCAGATAATGAGTTTATTTTTGAAGGTTTTTTGCATAACGCGCAAGCATATTTTTTTCCGGCCGAAACGTAAATAGGCTTAGGACGGTTGTGGAATCGTCAGCTTTCTTTCAACGTAACGCACGTGTAGGTACGCTCTATAACTTTCGAGTTAATTCAAGACAGACAGACAGACGGAATGACAGACAGACAGATGTATCCTTTTATATATATAGACTAGCTGGGGAGCCCCGCGTTGCGAGGGCAATTTTGGGGCGCTTGGTCTCCCTGCCCCTGTGTGTCCCCCCTCTCCCTGTCATGTTCTCTCCCTGTCCTATCCCTCCCTCCCCTCCCCTCTCTCCCTCCCCTCCTCTCCCTCCCTCCCCTCCCCTGTCTCCCTCCCCCACCCCTCCCCTCCCCTCCCCCACTCCCCTCTGTCCCTCTCTCCGGCCCCTCCCCCTGCCTAGCGCCTGAGGTCCGGTGCCGTTGCGATAGCGGCCGTGCGGGGCCTAGCGCTTAAGGCGCGGTCAGGTTCTGAGGCCGGGACGGACCGGAGCTGAGGTCCCCCGCGTATCGCGCGGCTGATGGACAGCCGCTGCGGGCGGGCGGCGCATGCGCGGTCAGTGCGGGCGGCGCATGCGCTGTCAGTGCGGGCGGCGCATGCGCAGTCAGTGCGGGCGGCGCATGCGCGGTCAGTGCGGGCGGCATGAGGCGGCCTGCGGGAAGCAGGCAAGGGCAGCTTGGCGGCCGTTAGCGAGCGGGAAACTTCGGGCGGCCCACCCGCGCTCCGTCCGCGACACCGTGAAACCTGAGAGGGGGAAGTAGAGAGAGACAGAGAGGGAAGAGGAGAAGGAGAGAGAGGGAAGAGGAGAGAGGGAAGAGGAGAAGGAGAGAGAGGGAAGAGGAGAAGGAGAGAGAGAGAGGGAAGAAAGAGAGAGAGAGAGAGAAATTTTTTGAGCTTCAGGCCCCGAGTCCCCCCTGCGCGAGGGTGAGGAGGATGGGGGGGGTTGCTAAACACAATATAAAACTCAAATAAATTGTTAATTAATTCCCTAACACATAATTCAAATATTTACCTTACTTCCCTAACACACTGAAAGTGTGGGGGAAAAAATCGTGAAAAATCAAGATGGCGGCCACTCACCTCGGTTCAGAAGGATAAGGCCCGCCCACACACGCACCGATTGGTCGACCGGTCAGGTCACCGAAGCGTAGGATTGGTCAATCGTCGAGTCACTCGACACTCAACTGTAGGAAGGAACCCGCTGTCCGATTGGTCGACCTCGACGTCACACGGTCGCTAATGAGATACTAATGAGCGGAAGGCTGAACGTTTTTCGGATACTGCGGGCGGGATGTTTGTGCGGCCGAAACGTAAATACGCCTATGACCGGTCCGGAATCGCAAGCTTTCTTTTGAGGCGACGCGCGCGTCGGTACGCTCTGTAACTTTCAAACGTATAGAGAACGGACAGAGACAGACAGACAGAAGAGCCGCTTTATATATATAGATAGATAGATGTGCTTTGAGATGTTTCTGGGAGACACAAGGTTGCTATGTACAATGCAAGTCTTTCAATCATTAGGAAAATTAAATAATAAAATATGTAGGTATTCACCTGCTGTGCTAAAACCAGGCTTCCCATCTTTCATTTTGCCCCCTCCCTTGAGTTGCCTATCCAGCAGCATATATTGGACATATAAAGGACCGCAATTAGCTCGATGCCTCCTCAAACCAAATAGCTTCTGTTTTTGCTCTGTGTCTTTTAGTTGTAGATAGCAGTCTGGTGGTGCTTCAGGGCACTAATGTGTTTTTATGCGGTTTCTGGATGGCACATGACACAGAATCAGTAAATACAGCTCTGTACACACCACTGATTGTAAGATCACATGCTGCCTGAGATCAAAAGACAAGCTGCTTAACCCCTTCATTACTCTTATACTCTCGAGTGGGTTTAATAAGAGATTTTCTCTGGATAGTTCCCATATTGTGGCTGCACATAATATTTGCCATAACATCCGATTACAACTCACAACATTTATAGAAGTCGCTTAGATAATTTTATGTTTGCTGTTTTCGTTTATAAAATGCAAAAGCCTTGAAATTGCGCCGCTGCGAATGTTAATGTACGGACGTATCAAGCATTCACACATCAATATTCACACAGCATAATTTCAAGGTCCAAATATGGTGCTTGTGTGGAAACTGCCCCTCTAGTGAATAGCCAGTGGTTATAATAGAGTATTGAGATTAACATTGGCTCGTTATTGGTTTAGCAATGACGAGAAGATCCGGTTTTATAAAACAATCCGAGGTCTTCATTGCCGCCAGCCTTGCCGAGTGCACCAAGTTTAGTTTGGGTTTGCTGTCTGCTGGCGACGCTAACTTGGCAGGAAACCCAATGTTAAAGCAGCTGCTCAAGGCCTGGATGAGGTGCGAAGAGCCACAAGACCAATCCTAGTGTCAGAAGGCGCCGTTCTGAGCCTGGGCTTCTCAGACTTAAAAGGAGGCAAAGAGGTGATCTTGTCGAAGTATGTAAGATAGTACAGGAAACTCTCGATTTACCGGCACCTAAATAACCGGAAATCTCTGTTAACCGGCAAAATTCAGGAGTAGGTTCAGGTAAGTTTCACTTCATATTAGTGGCCGTTCCTGGATCTGTGGCTGGGTAACTGGGGTTCCTGTACCTGTTGCATAGCAACAGGGACGCCTGGATCTGTGGCCGGGGTTCCTGCACCTGTTGCATAGCAACAGGGACGCCTGGATCTGTGGCCGTGTACGGAGCTCTCGTACCTTTTACTATACCTCTCTGTAATCTGAACTTTTTGATAAACCGGCACCACGCCGGTCCCGTCGGTGCCGGATAAAAAAAGAGTTTCCTGTAAATGGTAAACCCAGAACACGATTTCAGACTAAGCCATGACAATAGGATAAGGGGCCACAGGTACAAACTTAGCAAAAAGCAAATTTAGGGCTGAGGTCCGTTCATTTTCCCTCATCCAAAGAGTTCCCATTTCTTCAGCTATGAACCTAGACAGTGAATAGCAGACTCTTTGACCGTTGAGGACACGACAGACGTGTCCATTCCTGTCCTTGCCCGACATCCACACAAGAGTACTTTCAGGAGGAGTCAGTGGATGGAGATCGGTCCTGGGATACACCCAGTGACAAGAGCCATTTAGGAGGGAGTCAGGGGTGGGTCATTAGCCCCCCCCCCCCACCAATCATTGGCCAACATGCCTCCATTTTACTCCCAGGAACCTATGTCACCCATCTTTGGCCTCCAGTGGATAGCGAATGGATATAATAGACTAGAGGCCTGCTAGTCTGAGCGGTTCCCGACTCGTCCTTTTGGACTAGGTAAATCGGCATTCCCCAGTTCCCAGCTTTGTTCCTTTCCTGCCAAGACGGCCAACACTTGAGTTTGACTCTACCGTCCACTCCACCCCCACCTCCATGTTGGCCAAACCTAGCTCTGCCACTGGATACGCCCCTAGCCAAGAGATGCTGAGGCTATTATAGCATCTCTTCCATCAGCTCGGGAATGGAAAGTGGCTCCCTCTGGCCCGTACGGCTCTGTACTCATTGGGCACTGCCATCACCCATTGAACGAGCGGGGAAGCTCAAACTTCATTTTTGTGTGGAGAATGATGAACCAGCCTGGTGCCATTTTATCATCTCCACTGCGCTGCATCCTGGGAGCCTGACCGACTGCTCACTTTATTTAACAAAGCACATTTAAAAGAAATGCATTGAAATAACTTTGGGCTTTACCAGGATGCAACAGTTGACTGTCTTGTTTCTCTTGGGGCCTGTCACTGTAATCTACACGGGCACACCTGCAGCCAGTTATTTCCCTGCTAATAGAAGCTGAATCATACAGCCATGCTTTCTGACCACATAACTCGTATCCTGAGTAAACAGAGCTGTGTACTCTTAGACACTGCAATCATACCAGTTATCAAACAGGGACTTTTTAACTCTATGAGGGCTGACTTTCCTGCGGAGTAGTGTTCTTGGCGTAGAGCTTCTTGGCGGGTCGGCAGCGCACGGCAGGAGTTTGGGCGCCGAGCCCAACGTGGCCGATCCGCAGCCCGCGCGATTTTCCATCGACACGGGCTGGAAGTCATGTTGGTGTGAATAGGGCGTGTTGAGCTCAGCACCTGAATTCTGATATCCACTCACAGAATCACAGAATCTACAGTGCAGATAGAGGCCATTTCGGCCCATCGAGCCTGCACCGACACATATCCCACCCTATCCCCGTAACCCCACGTATTTAATCCCCTAACACTAAGGGTCAATTTATCATAGCCAAATCAACCTAACCTGCACATCTTTGGACTGTGGGAGGAAACCGGAGCACCCGGAGAAAACCCACGCAGACACAGGGAGAATGTGCAAACTCCACACAGACAGTCGCCCGAGGCCAGATTTGAACCCGGGTCCCTGGTGCTGTGAGGCAATAGTGCTAACCACTATGCCACCGTGCCACCGTACGCTGAGCTTCGTTGGCTGTAAAACGCTGTAGGACGTCCTGTGGTTGTGAAAGGCGCTAAAAATGCAAATTCTTTTTCTTTTTACACTGGGAACACTAAATCGTAAAATTTACCTCTACTCGCTCATGGCTATGTGTCAAATCTATCGCGCTCACGGGCGCTCTCTCACACACTCTCTCACGCTCTCTCTCACGCTCTGTCACACGCTCTCTCTCATGCTCTCTCTCACACGCTCTCTCACACACGCTCTCTCACTCTCTCACGCTCTCTCACACGCTCTCTCTCACACTCTCTCTCACGCTCTGTCACACTCTCTCACACGCTCTCTCTCACACGCTCTCTCTCACACGCTCTCTCACACACGCTCTCTCACTCTCTCACACGCTCTCTCACACACGCTCTCTCACTCTCTCTCTCACGCTCTCTCACACGCTCTCTCTCACACTCTCTCTCACGCTCTGTCACACTCTCTCACGCTCTCTCTCACACGCTGTCTCTCACACGCTCTCTCTCACACGCTCTCTCACACACGCTCTCTCACTCTCTCACACGCTCTCACACACTCTCTCACTCTCACGCTCTCTCACACACTCTCTCACGCTCTCTCACACACGCTCTCTCACTCTCTCACACGCTCTCTCTCACACACTCTCTCACGCTCTCTCACACGCTCTCTCTCACGCTCTGTCACACGCTCTCTCTCATGCTCTCTCTCACACGCTCTCTCACACACGCTCTCTCACTCTCTCTCACGCTCTCTCACACGCTCTCTCTCACACTCTCTCACGCTCTGTCACACTCTCTCACACGCTCTCTCACACACGCTCTCTCACTCTCTCACACGCTCTCACACACTCTCTCACTCTCTCTCACACGCTCTCTCTCACACTCTCACACGCTCTCTCACACACGCTCTCTCACTCTCTCTCACACGCTCTCTCTCACACACTCTCTCACGCTCTCTCACACGCTCTCACACTCTCTCTCACACTCTCTCACACACGCTCTCTCACTCTCTCTCACACGCTCTCTCTCACACGCTCTCTCTCACACGCTCTCTCTCACACGCTCTCTCTCACACGCTCTCTCTCACACACGCCCTCTCACACGCTCTCTCACACTCTCTCACACACGCTCTCTCACTCTCTCTCACACGCTCTCTCTCACACGCTCTCTCTCACACGCTCTCTCTCACACGCTCTCTCTCACACGCTCTCTCTCACACGCTCTCTCTCACACGCTCTCTCTCACACACGCTCTCTCACACACGCTCTCTCACTCTCTCTCACACGCTCTCTCTCACACACTCTCTCACGCTCTCTCACACGCTCTCACACTCTCTCTCACACTCTCTCACACACGCTCTCTCACTCTCTCTCACACGCTCTCTCTCACACGCTCTCTCTCACACGCTCTCTCACACACGCCCTCTCACACGCTCTCTCACGCCCTCTCTCACACACTCACGCCCTCTCTCACACTCTCTCACACACGCCCTCTCACACGCTCTCTCACGCCCTCTCTCACACACTCACGCCCTCTCTCACACTCTCTCACACACCCTCTCACACGCTCTCTCACGCCCTCTCTCACACACTCACGCCCTCTCTCACACACTCTCTCACACTCTCTCACACGCTCTCTCACACGCTCTCTCACACACCCTCTCACACACTCTCTCACACGCCCTCTCTCACACGGCCTCTCACACGCTCTCTCACTCTCTCTCACACTCTCTGACACTCTCTCACACACTCTCTCACTCTCTCACACACTCTCACACTCTCTCACACACTCTCTCACACACTCTCACACACTCTCTCACACACTCTCACGCCCTCTCTCACACGGCCTCTCACACGCTCTCTCACACACTCTCTCACACACTCTCACGCTCTCTCACACGCTCTCTCACACGCTCTCTCACACGCTCTCTCACACACTCACACTCACACACTCTCTCACACTTTCTCACACACTCTCACGCTCTCTCACACGCTCTCTCACACGCTCTCTCTCACACTCTCACACGCTCTCTCACACGCTCTCTCTCACACGCTCTCTCTCACACTCTCTCACACTCTCTCACACTCTCTCACTCTCTCACACACTCTCTCACACTCTCTCACTCTCTCTCTCACACTCTCTCACACGCTCTCTCACACGCTCTCTCACACTCTCTCTCACACACTCACACTCTCTCACACACTCTCTCACACGCTCTCTCACACTCTCACACACTCTCACACTCACTCTCACACTCTCACGCTCTCTCACGCGCTCTCTCACACGCTCTCTCACACGCTCTCTCACACGCTCTCTCTCACACTCTCACACGCTCTCACACGCTCTCTCTCACACACTCTCACACTCTCACTCTCACACTTTCTCTCACACGCTCTCTCACACTCTCACACGCTCTCTCACACGCTCTCTCACACGCTCTCTCACTCTCTCACACACTCTCACGCTCTCTCACACACTCTCTCACACTCACACTCTCTCACACGCTCTCTCACACGCTCTCTCACACGCTCTCTCACTCGCTCTCTCACACGCTCTCTCACACACTCTCTCACACACTCTCTCACACTCTCACACGCTCTCTCACACGCTCTCTCACTCGCTCTCACACTCTCACACACACTCTCACACACACACACACTCTCACACACTCACACACACTCTCACACTCTCTCTCACACTCTCTCTCACACACTCTCACACACTCTCACACACTCTCTCACACTCTCTCACACGCTCTCTCACTCTCTCACACACACTCACGCTCTCACACACTCACACGCTCTCTCACACACTCTCTCACACACGCTCTCTCACACACTCACACACTCTCACACACGCTCTCACACACGCTCTCTCACACTCTCTCTCACACACTCTCTCACACTCTCTCACTCTCTCTCACTCTCTCTCACACACTCTCTCACACACTCTCTCACTCTCTCTCACACACTCTCTCAAACTCTCTCACACTCTCTCTCACACACCCTCTCACGCTCTCTCTCACGCTCTCTCACACACTCTCTCACACTCTCTCTCACACGCTCTCTCACACTCTCTCACGCTCTCTCACACGCTCTCTCACACGCTCTCTCACACGCTCTCTCACACGCTCTCTCTCACGCTCTCTCACACTCTCTCTCACACGCTCTCTCACACGCTCTCTCACACGCTCTCTCTCACGCTCTCTCACACTCTCTCTCACACACTCTCTCACACGCTCTCTCACACGCTCTCTCACACGCTCTCTCTCACGCTCTCTCACACTCTCTCTCACACACTCTCTCTCACACTCTCTCTCACGCTCTCTCTCACGCTCTCTCACACGCTCTCTCACTCTCTCTCACACGCTCTCTCACATGCTCTCTCACACGCTCTCTCACACTCACACACTCTCTCACACGCTGTCTCACACTCTCTCACACTCTCTCTCACACACACACACTCTCACACACTCTCTCTCACACACTCTATCACACTCTCACACACTCTCTCACGCTCTCTCACACACTCTCTCTCACACGCTCTCTCACACACTCTCTCACACGCTCTCACACACTCTCTCTCTCACGCTCTCTCACACTCTCTCTCACACACTCTCTCTCACACTCTCTCACACACTCTCTCACACACTCTCTCACACGCTCTCTCTCACACACTGTCTCTCACACTCTCTCACACACTCTCTCACACACTCTCTCTCACACACTGTCTCTCACACGCTCTCTCACACGCTCTCTCACGCGCTCTCACGCGCTCTCTCACGCTCTCTCACACACTCTCTCTCACACACTCTCTCACACACTCTCACACACTCTCTCACACACTCTCACACGCTCTCTCACACTCTCTCTCACACTCTCACACACACTCTCTCACGCACTCTCACACTCTCTCTCACACTCTCTCACACTCTCTCTCACACGCTCTCTCACACGCTCTCTCACACTCTCTCACACTCTCTCACACACTCTCTCACACACTCTCTCACACTCTCTCTCTCACGCTCTCTCACACGCTCTCACACGCTCTCTCACGCACTCTCACACTCTCTCACACACTCTCTCACACTCTCTCACACTCTCTCACACACTCTCACACTCTCACACGCTCTCTCACACACACTCTCTCACACACTCTCTCACACTCTCTCTCACACGCTCTCTCACACTCTCTCTCACACGCTCTCTCACACACTCTCACACACTCTCTTACTCTCACACACTCTCTCACACTCTCTCTCACACGCTCTCTCACACACTCTCACACACTCTCTTACTCTCACACACTCTCTCACACTCTCTCTCACACACTCTCACACGCTCTCTCACACAATCTCACACACTCTCTCACACGCTCTCTCACACGCTCTCTCACACACTCTCACACGCTCTCTCACACACTCTCTCACACTCTCACACACTCTCTCACACTCTCTCACACGCTCTCTCACACACACTCTCACACTCTCTCACACACTCTCACACACACGCTCTCTCACACTCTCTCACACGCTCTCTCACACGCTCTCTCACACGCTCTCTCACACACTCTCACACACTCTCACACACACTCTCACACTCTCTCACACGCTCTCTCACACGCTCTCTCTCACACGCTCTCTCACGCTCTCTCACACGCTCTCTCACACGCGCTCTCACACGCTCTCTCACACACCCTCTCTCACACTCTCACACGCTCTCTCACACACCCTCTCTCACACTCTCACACCCTCTCTCACACGCTCTCTCACACACTCTCACACCCTCTCTCACACACTCTCTCACACGCTCTCTCACACGCTCTCTCACACGCTCTCTCACACGCTCTCTCACACGCTCTCTCACACACGCTCTCTCTCACACGCTCTCTCTCACACGCTCTCTCACACGCTCTCTCTCACACAATCTCTCACGCTCTCTCTCACGCTCTCTCTCACGCTCTCACGCTCTCTCACACGCTCTCTCACACACACTCACACACACTCTCACACCCTCTCTCACACCCTCTCTCACACGCTCTCTCACACGCTCTCTCACACGCTCTCTCACACGCTCTCTCTCACACACTCTCTCTCACACGCTCTCTCACACGCTCTCTCACACGCTCTCTCTCACACAATCTCTCACGCTCTCTCTCACGCTCTCTCTCACGCTCTCACGCTCTCTCACACACGCTCTCTCTCACACGCTCTCTCTCACACGCTCTCTCACACGCTCTCTCACACACGCTCTCTCTCACACGCTCTCTCTCACACGCTCTCTCACACACGCTCTCTCTCACACAATCTCTCACGCTCTCTCTCACGCTCTCTCTCACGCTCTCACGCTCTCTCACACGCTCTCTCACACTCTCTCACACTCTCTCTCACGCTCTCTCTCACGCTCTCTCACACGCTCTCTCACACACTCACACACTCTCACACGCTCTCTCACGCTCTCTCACGCGCTCTCTCACACACACTCTCACACACACTCTCACACAATCACATTGGCCTAGAGATTCAGTGGGCCTTGCGCCCACTTAGCGCCTAAAGAGGTCTTCTGCGCCGGCGTGGTTGGTAGCGCGGAAATTGAGTGCAGCGTTAATGGCGGCGGTAGCCGGTAGCGCTGCGCCGGCACCGATGACGTCATCGGTGTGCGCAGCGCCCCGGTTCCGCCCCGATGCCCATATTCAGTTGCAGCCGCCTCTTCCGCAGCGGCCGCAAACAACGTTCGTGAATCACGGCCTTCATGCAGCGTTAGTGGGGCGCATAAAGGTGGAGGTGCGGCCGGCCGCTTTTTCGGCGGCCGCCTGCCCGCACCTCCCTCCCCGGCCTCCTACACCACCCCCCCGCCCCCCGTGGCATTGGTGGCTGATTCCCGCGAGCCCGGCACTTCTCCGTGGTGCCGGGCTCATTTGCCGGCAGAATCCAGCGGCGATCTCACGGCTGCAGGCAGCTCCTCCTTAAGAGAAGGAGGAGGCCTGCAGTACCCCAGCCTGCCGCACCGCATCGGGTGGCGCAGCGGCAGCTGGAGCGCTGAAATTCACTTTCAGCGCCACAAGCGGAGGCAGGCACACCCTGGAACAGCGCCCGGTTCCGACTTGGGGTGCTAAAAGTGAATTTCTGGCGGGCGCAACGGGCTCCGGGCGCTGCGCAAACATTTGGGCGCAACTGAGCTGGCGGGGCCATACCGAATTTCTAGGCCATTGCCTGTTTATGTAAGCACATGTTGGATAAACTCTGACCTGTCAAGACTCTCCAAGGCCTTTATCGGATTAAATTCCTTGTGGAGTGTTGAAGGTTTAAACATTCCTCGCAGCTCGATGGTTAATACCCAATCTACACTGACTGGTTGAATGGTTCAGACCAGCTGCTCTGTTTACACTGCGCACACACACAAACACAATAATGTGTTTTTTATGCACTGTGAACGTGGAGTCTGTGCTCACCCAGAATATAAAGGTTTGTGTAAACTGGGAATGCCACAGAATGATTCCTTTCTGATGTAAAGCTGTTCTTAAAGTATTACCTTTTTTATGTTTCGCTGGATCTGCGACACACCAAGAAACCCATCACCATGTAAAAGTACTCTCGGGTTGGCACGCACTTAGTTTGGGTTACAGGAGAGCGGCACCAGCTCCGGAATCGTAAACCCATGAACATGTGCTCCACAATTCTGCCACCACGATAAGGGAGCGGGTTTTAGCATTGTAAGCACACAGGCACCACTCTCCCAGAATCTGAACTGAACAAATGCCCGAATACAAAAGCAAAATACTGCGGATGCTGGAAACCTGAACTAAAAACAGAAAATGCTAGAAACACTCAGCCGGTCAGGCAGCATCTGTAGAGAGAGAAACAGAGTTAACGTTTCAGGTCGATGACCCTTCGTCAGAACTGGAAAAAGTTGGAGATGGAACAGGTTTTTAAGCAAGTGTAGGGGCCGGGAGAGGGGAGGGGAGGAAAGAACAAAAGGGAAGGTCTGTGATAGGGTGGAAGGCAGGAGAGATTAAGAGACAAAAGGGATGATGGTGCGAGGCAAAAGGAGATGGTAATGGGACAAGTTAAGAAACAAAAGATGACTCTAGATGAAGTGTAAATGGCGATGGCAGAATGATCGACAGCTGCCATGTGGGAGAGAGAAAAAAGAAAAGGTCCTATGTGTGTTCCAAACCTAACCACTGAGGAATCTACAATAGAGGTTCTGCAGGGTGCACATTCTATCCATTAGGACCCACCCCCCCCGCCATTACCTACTTTCCAGTCTAGGGAGGGTTGGAAATCAGCCAGTGCTCCTGCTCCTGGCCACCGCCTGGTGGCTCACTGTTGGATGTTTGTGTGCGTGGATGTTGGGTAAGGACAGGATTGCGCCTGACACTCACTCGTCCACCTTTACATATGGAGAGTTCCTCGTTGGGTGAGGTATCCGATGGCCGGCGGCGTCCAGGGAAACGTACCCCCGGCATTAGCAACAGGAAGGGGAAAGGTGATAAAATCAGAGGAGAAAAAGCGCAAACATTTGACTTCCACCGTTTTATAAGTTGCGCTGTATCGTGGTAACTATCTGCTACGTGAGGGGACAGGTTTCCAGTCAGCAGTTTGCCCCTTCTTCGGTGCTTGGTGTTTTCTCCTTTGTTTGTTTTGAATTTATTTAATGATACCCTCTTGTTCTTTTAAAAAGTTTCCTGTACCTCATTTGGCTCTGGTACTCTCCCCACTTGCTGCAATCTGGTCCAACCGAGATACTTGCAGACCATGACTATTTAACATGTTAATCTGCCCTCTTATCTCGGGTTATATTTACTCTGGCTACATCATCCCACAGTAAAGATAAGATTTTCAATTTGCCAGCCACTGATCTACTAATTACTTCAACTGGTCCAAACATCAGAGACAGGCCCCACACATTCCTGATGTCAAAGTCTTGCCAGAGTCCCTGAATCATCATCTTCTTAGCCAGTCCCTCGGGACCGAGGATGACTTGCTTCCACATTGAAAATGAGTTCTCAGGTGACCGGGGCCAGGGATCGCGAGGGGAGCTCGGGGCCAGGGATCGCGAGTGGAGCTCGGGGCCAGGAATACAAATACAAATACAGGCACAAATACAAAAAACTGATGGGGCTCCACTAACCTCCCCCGCCCCGGTTAACCTTCACCAGAATATCAGTGCTAATTTGATCTTGTGAGAGACGACAACATTCGTGTCTGAGGCCGGGACCCAGGAGCGAGGACGAGCCCAGCAGTGAGGTCAAGGCCCAGGAGTGGCGCAGTGTAGACCAGCAACAGGGTCGGGGCCCAGGGAAGGTGCAGCACGGGCCAACAGCAAGGTCGGGAGGACCACAGTGCATCCTACGAAACCCAGGCAGAGAGGACCTGCGGGAAGGAGGGAGGAGGACAGTTGGAGTATGTTTGTTTGTGTGTGTGTGTGTGTGTGCTAGGCCGTTGTAGCAGAGCCTGGCCTCCAATCGTCTTGGATCCCTGAATCACAAAAATGCCCAGTTCACAAACATGGTGATCACTGGTGGGGGCGTTCCAATCGGTGGATGAAATATGAAAAGCCGCGTGGTGGACGTTACTTTGCACGTTTGGGCAGAGTAAGAATATAAAATGTTTTCCCTCAACAATGATAGAAAGAATGGTTCCACGGCAAAAGCCAGCAGTGCTGGGACGTCTGATATCGGTCAGCAGAAATTGAGACTCCATCCTGATTAAATCGTTCAAGAAGTTGATGCTGTGCATCCTATGTGACATTATCACAAATGTTTGTGGGAGCTTGCTGTACGCAAATGTTTCCTACATTACAATAGTGACTGCACTTCATTGGCTGTAAAGCGCTTTGGGACATCTGGTGGTCGTGAAAGGTGCAATGCAAGTGCAAATCTTTATGTACAAAAGCAGTTTGCCGTCACAATGCAAGATGATGTATAGGAATTATTTTTGAGAGAGAATCTTTGCTGCGATTTTTCACCTAGCTCTGGCTCCATCCTCCTTTGAGTGGCTCAGTGGGCAGCACTCTCACCACCAGGTTAGATAAAAGGTTACTGCACAAGATTAGAGCTCACGGGGTTGGGGGTAATATATTAGCATGGATAGAGGATTGGCTAACTAACAGAAAACAGAGAGTCGGGATAAATGGGTCATTTTCAGGTTGGCAAACTGTAACTAGTGGGGTGCCGCAGGGATCAGTGCTGGGGCCTCAACTATTTACAATCTATATTAATGACTTGGATGAAGGGACCGAGTGTAATGTAGCCAAATTTGCTGATGATACAAAGATAGGTGGGAAAGCAAATTGTGTGAAGGACGCAAAGAATCTCCAAAAGGATATTGGTCGGCTAAGCGAGTGGGCAAAAATCTGACAAATGGAGTTTAATGTGGGAAAATGCAAGATTATCCACTTTGGTAGGAAAAATAAAAAAGCAAATTATTATTTAAATGGGGAGAGATTACAAAATGCTGAGGTACAGAGGGATCTGGGGGTCCTTGTACATGAATCACAAAAGTTAGCATGCAGGTACAGCAAGTAATTAGGAAGGCAAATGGAGTGTTGGCCTTTATTGCAAAGGGAATGGAGTATAAAAGTAGGGAAGTCCTGCTACAACTGTACAGGGTATTGGCGAGACCACACCTGGAGTACTGCGTACAGTTTTGGTCACCTTATTTAAGGAAGGATATACTTGCATTGGAGGCAGTTCAGAGAAGGTTCACGAGGTTGATTCCGGAGACGAAGGGGTTGTCTTATGAAGAAAGGTTGAGCAGGTTGGGCCTGTACTCATTGGAGTTTAGAAGAATGAGAGGGGATCTTATTGAAACATATAAGATTCTGAAGGGGCTCGACAGGGTAGATGCAGAGAGGATGTTTCCCCTCGTGGGGGAATCTAGAACTCGGGGGCATAATTTCAGAATAAAGGGGCATCCATTTAAATCGGAAATGAGGAGGAATTTCTTCTCTTAGAGGGTCGTGAATGTTTGGAATTCTCTTCCCCAGAGAGCTGTGGAGGCTGGGTCGTTGAATATATTTAAGGTGGAGAGGGACAGATTTTTGAACGATAAGGGAGTCGAGGGTTATGGGGAGCGGGCAGGAAGTGGAGTTGAGGCCAAGATCAGATCAGCCATAATCTTATTGAATGGCGGGGCAGGCTCGAGGGGCCAAATGACCGACTCCTGCTCCTACGTCTTATGTTCTTATGTAGAAGGTTTCGAGCCCGACACCAGGAATTGAGTGTGCTACAGGAAACTTTCTGGTATCCGGCACTGACTGGACCGAGCTGGTGCCGTACCATCAAAACTGCCGTAGAAACCAGCGCTAATGTTAAAACATACGGAGCTTTTGAGCTCCGTGTGAATCAACAAACCCTGTTGCTTAGCAACAGCTTCAAAACAGTCGGCCGCAGCTTAAAAGCGTCTCTGTAGCTAAGCAACAGCTTCAGCTAGACCTTGCAGAGCCTGACTGGAAAAAAAAAGCAACGAGAAGTAAAAAAACTTATAGGAAACGGCTCCTGAATTTTGCCGGTAGATAGAGCTTTCCGGACATTTAACCTCCGGTTAAACGAACGTTTCCTGTATCTGGGCTGATACTCCAGTGCAGTACTGAGGGAGTGCAGTCCTTCAGATGCGACGTTGAACAAGTCCTGTATGCATCCGTACCTGATTTTAAATCTGTGATGGGAAGTCGGCAAAGTCGGTCTTCTGGAAGAGTGAGATCAATTGGGACTTCTGTATTCAAACTGACCCTGCAGCCTGTATCGGCTGTTCCAGCCAGCTTTCCCTCTGTTAGCCGAAAAGAAACACGCTATCAGCATAGAATAGTTGACCCCCTAACTTGTTTAGTGCTGGAAGAACCTGCTGGTCTGTTGGTTCGCTGCATTGTTTGTGCACTTTAGATCGGAAAGAACACTCAGCCGGTGTATTTTCCTGCCGTGTTAAACCTCTGATGTGATGGTCCTTTTGTATTGTCTCACTCATTCATTCCTCATTTCAAGTGGCCACCCCTCCCTTGCATTCCTGACGAGCTGCTGACGCCCATTTTGTTTCATGGATAAAAGGCGAGAACTGGCGTTGCTGCACATTGCAAAATAATAAATGGTCGTGGATAAAGTGGACAGACGGAGTTTCTTAGTTTGGAGGTTTTTTTTTAAAGAGGGAACCTCCTGAGCGAGTAGTTGAAGAGAAAGATCAGCAGAGGGTTTCCAGCAGATATTCTGCTCTCCCTTGAGTTGGTTTGTACACTAAGCCATTTCTGGACTTCAGTGCATGCTTAATTTCCCCTTGATTATCTCTTGCTGTGTGTTCAATCCTTGCTGTACTTAGCGTTCCAGGGTCTTTTTGTGCCTTGATCTATTTGGACAAAATATAGCTCTCCAGTGGGAGCTTTGTACTTGGTAAGTGCTCTTTCCCACCTGTTGTGGTTTGACAAGGCGCTGCCCTAATCTTCTTGTGATGACATCACTGACGTAATAAAACTCACTACACACTTGGTTCGAGTATAAAGCAAGGCTTTAATCATAGAAACATCGAAGATAGGAGCAGGAGTAGGCCATTCGGCCCCTCGAACCTGCTCCGCCATTCAATGAGATCATGGCTGATCATCCAAATTCAGTACCCTGTCGCTGCTTTCTCCCCATATCCCTTGATCCCTTCAGCCTTAAGAAATATATCCAACTCCTTCTTGAATATATTTAATGAATTGGCCTCTACTGCCTTCTTTGGCAGAGAATTCCACAGGTTCACCACTCTCTGGGTGAAGAAATTCCTCCTCATCTCTGTCCTAAATGGCTTACCCCTTATCCTTAGACTGTGACCCCTGGTTCTGGACTCCCCGGCCATCGGGAACATCCTTCCTGCATCTAGTCTGTCCAGTCCTGTTAGAATTTTATAAGTTTCAATGAGATCCCCTCTCATTCTTCTAAACTCCAGCGAGTACAAGCCCAATCGACCCATTCTCTCCTCATACGTCATTCCTGCCATCCCAGGTATCAGTCTGGTGAATCTTTGCTGCACTCCTTCCATGGCAAGAACATCCTTCCTCAGATTAGGCGACCAAAACTGCACACAATACTCAAGATGTGGCAATCTGTGTGTAGAGCCAGATGATGTAGGCGGGGTTTTAAATGAATTTTTTGCATCTGTGTTCACTATGGAGAAAGACGATGCAGACATAGAAATCGGGCAAGGGGGCTGTGACATACTTGAACATATTAGCATCGAGAGGGAGGAGGTGCTAGCGGTTTTAGCAGGCCAAAAAGTGGATAAATCCCCAGGCCCAGACGAGATGTATCCCAGGCTGCTGTGGGAGGCAAAGGAGGAGATTGCAGGGGCTCTGACACAAATTTTCAGAACCTCTCTGGCCACAGGGGATGTACCAGAGGACTGGAGAACAGCTAACGTAGTACCATTATTCAAGAAGGGTAGCAGGGATAAACCAGGGAATTACAGGCCAGTGAGCCTAACATCTGTGGTAGGGAAATTATTGGAAAAAATTCTGAGGGACAAAATTAGTCTCCACTTGGAGAGGCAAGGATTAATCGGGGATAGTCAGCATGGCTTTGTCAAGGGTAAATCATGTCTGACAAATCTGATTGAATTTTTCGAGGGGGTGTCTAGGGGGGTGGATGAGGGAAATGCTGTGGATGTGGTTTACATGGACTTCAGTAAAGCTTTTGACAAAGTCCCGCATAGGAGACTGGTCAAGAAGGTAAGAGCCCATGGGATCCAGGGTGCCTTGGCGCGTTGGATCATAAACTGGCTGAGTGGCAGGAGGCAGAGGGTGATGGTCGAAGGTTGCTTTTGTGACTGGAAGCCTGTGTCCAGTGGGGTACCTCAGGGATCGGTGCTGGGTCCCTTGTTGTTTGTGATCTACATAAATGATTTGGATGAGAATGTAAAAGGTATGATCAGTAAGTTCGCAGATGACACGAAAATTGGTGGGGTGGTAAATTGTGAGGAGGAAAGCCTCAGGCTACAGGACGATATAAACGGGTTGGTCAGATGGGCGGAAAAGTGGCAAATGGAATTTAACCCTGAAAAGTGCGAGGTGATGCATTTTGGACGGACAAATAAGGCAAGGGAATACACAATGAGTGGTAGGACCCTAGGAAGTACAGAGGGTCAGAGGGACCTTGGTGTACATGTACATAATTCCCTGAAGGCAGCGGAACAGGTAGATAAGGTGGTTAAAAAGGCATATGGGATACTTGCCTTCATTAGCCGAGGCATAGAATATAAGAGCAGGGAGGTGATGATGGAGCTGTACAAAACGCTGGTGAGGCCACAGCTGGAGTACTGTGTGCAGTTCTGGTCGCCTCACTATAGGAAGGATGTGATTGCTTTGGAGAGGGTGCAGAGAAGATTCACCAGGATGTTACCTGGGATGGAGCGCCTCAGCTATGAAGAGAGGCTGGACAGGCTGGGGTTGTTTTCCTTGGAGCAAAGAAGGCTGAGGGGGGACCTGATTGAGGTGTACAAAATGATGAGGGGCATAGATAGGGTAGACAAAGAGGAACTTTTCCCCTTAGTAGGGGGGTCAATAACAAGGGGGCATAGATTCAGGGTAAGGGGCAGGAGATTTAGAGGGGATTTGAGGAGGAACTTTTTCACCCAGAGGGTGGTTGGAATGTGGAACTCAATGCCTGAAAGGGTGGTAGAGGCAGGAACCCTCACAACATTCAAGAAGCATTTGGATGAGCACTTGAAATGCCATTGCATACAAGGCTATGGACCAAATGCTGGAAAATGGGATTAGACTGGACAGGGATGGATGGGCGGCGCAGACACGATGGGCCGAAGGGCCTCTTTCTGTGCTGTAAAACTCTATGACTCTATGACTCTATGTGGTCTCACCAAGGCCCTGTACAACTGCAGCAAGACATCCTTGTTCCTGTACTCGAACCCTCTCGCTACGAAGGCCAACATACCATTTGCCTTCTTAACTGCCTGCTGCACCTGCATGCTTACCTTCAGCGACTGGTGCACAAGGACACCCAGGTCTCGTTGCACTTCCCCTTCTCCCAATCTATTGCCGTTCAGATAATAATCTGCCTTCTTGTTTTTGACACCAAAGTGGATAACCTTGCATTTATCCACGCTATATTGCATCTGCCATGCTTCTGCCCAACCACCCAACCTGTCCAAATCATACGAATCAACTTGTTTCAGAACATGGAGGTCTAGTTGTACTTCACTAGTTCCTGTCTTACAAAATGCTCCAGGGCAAGCTGGGCCCACACCCGAGTATTTATACTCCTTGGACGGCGCCACCAGCTGGCCGTCCAGCGTTATTTCATGAGTAGTTTCTTTGAGGATGAGATTTATGACAATCACCACAGTGTTGCTCGGCAGAGTTTCTCTTTCCAACTTGTCCTGGGCTGTGCACCCAAGTGTCCGGCACAGTAGGAGAACTGTTATCATGTATATTTGAATTTTTTTTTGAAAAAATTGTTTTAATCCGATTTGGAATTTTGTAGAAATGCGTTGGAAAATTACTGAATCCATGATGGTGACATTGATTACTTCTCCATTAATCATTGTTTTTTAGAAATGTTGCCTGAGGTTTGGGGGTACGATTAAGGTACTTAAAATTCAAACAGGCACCTTGTTTAATTTTTTTCTCTTTCCTAGCCCTGGGCCAATTGTCACAGCTGAGATCGGCTAAAGATGCTTCCCCAGTGGCCTGAGGGGGAGTGCTTGTACCACTGGTTCCCCACGCATGGGTCTTGGACACCTGTTTTAGCCAATCTCAAAAGTGTACGTTGGATGAGAGGCCAGTTGTGTGGGATCCATATATTGGAAGCCAGCGTCACAAGCATCTCTGGAAGGCTAATGTAAAAGAAGCTTCGTTCAGCACAGACTGGGTTTGAAGCAGTTCGTTCTGGTCTTTGTGTCAAAATCACACTGGGTGGGGCCATTAAACAATTTGGGTTGCTGTGAAAGATCTTTCTAATTCAGTGGGTTAAAGTTAGAATTCTGTTCACAAGATCAGTTGGATTGTATTGATCCAGTAACATTTATTGAACCACACCGGTTGAGGGGTTTTACTCTAATCTTAAACTTGCTTTTTTTCTCCCCTTGTCCAGCACCTACCCACCTACATCTGTGACTTTTCTGATTTACTATACAGCTTTAACGAATTCCAGTTTACTGGCTTTAACCATCCCCGCCCCCCCGGCTGAACTTGTTCTCACATTGAACAATTGTCCTTTAACGCCACTCAATTTCTCCAGATAAAGGTGTCACAATGGGAACCTACATAGGTCTTATGATATGTCGAACACTCTTTGTTCTAGTCACACTCGGGTCCACTCCCTGACCTCTTTTTCCATTACATTGTCAAGTCTGTCAGTGCTGCTTCCCGCTGTTGCCCTGATCTAGAGAATTTCATTCATTTTGCTTCTAATTTCCAACCCTCTCTTACCTTTTTGTTGTTCATCTTTGACTCTTCCCATCTCTTCCTGAACATTTTCTCTCTCTCTCCACATGGTTTATGCTCCACACGAGCCTCCTCCCACCCCTCTTCATCTCACCCTATCAGCATATCCTTCTATTCCTTTCTCCCCCGTGTGTTTATCCAGCTTCCCCTTAAATGCATCTCTGCTATTCGCCTCAACCACTCCCTGTGGTAGCGAGTTCCACATTCTCCCCACTCTCTGGGTAAAGAAGTGTCTCCTGAATTCCCTATTGGATTTATTAGTGACGATCTTATATTGATGGCCCCTAGTTCTGGTCTCCCCCACAAGTGGAAACATTTTCTCCACCTCTACCCTATTGAACCCCCTTCATAATTTTAAAGACCTTTTATCAAGTCGCCCTTCAACCTTCTCTTTTTTTAGAGAAAAGAGCCCCATCCTGTTAAATCTTCCCTGATCCGTATAACCTCTCTGTTCTGCTATCATCTCTTCTCTCCATAGATGCTGCCTGACCTGCCAAACATTTTCTATTTCTGTTTCTGCTTGAGGGATCCTTCTTTGCCTGACTCTTGAACTATTACCATCAATTTTCCGCACAGTCATTTTCCTGGTGACTCCTAAATAATGTACCGTCTTTCTCGCTGGCATCAGCCTCGCCACTTCTTTTGTTTCTTTCACTAGTTCAGGGACTCTCTTATTAGTCAGTCTTCATGTTCAGCTCCTTATCAGCATCTGTCTGCAGTACCATGATTCAAACACCTCCAGTCCTTGGCCATCAAGTTCCATTTTTCACATCCATGCAACACTTAAGCATCCTCATCAACACTCTGATTTTATATTTGCACAGAAATGCTTTCATGTTGTTCAGTGCCTTTTTTTTTTACAATTGCTCCCTTCATTTGATTCCTTTGTTACTTCAACCACCTAAAGTTATTTGTCTGCCTAAGTTTTTTTTTAAAAATCTTAGCTGCTTCCAGTTTCCGTATTCACTCGAAAGTCCCCCGTTTGAACGCTCTTCTTTTTTGTGAATTTTGGCTGCATCACCGTAGCGTTTATTTTCAGTCCGTTTCCCAAACTTGTCAGATTTATCTTCTCGGGTATCTTGTAATCTCTCCTTAGTGTCTGCAATCATCGGCGTTCCTTGGGTTGTTTTATCAGCTATCCAATGATCTTGAGACCAACCTTTAAGTCACCCAGACTGTCTGTCTGTCATAATGAATTCAGAGTATGTGCTCAAAAGGTTGGGTGACCGAGCATATCCTTGTCTCATTCCTCTTCTGATCTTTGTTCATTTTGTTGACTCGCTATCAGCTCTTACTGCTGCTGTTTCCCAGTAAAGATTCCGAATAAGATTCATGGCTTTGCCATCAATTTGCAATAATGTTTCCTGCTTCAGCCTGTCAAATGCTTTCTTCTCATCTATGTATAAAGCATACATATACTTCATTTCTAGTGCCTGCTCAGGAATTGTTCTTGAACCAAATGTTCGTTCCTTCATTTCTTTCCGCCCTCAGTTCCCGTCATGCTTTTTTATTCTTTCGAGCATGATTTGTAGCAGCACACCACCGGTTCTATGTTCTCCACAATCTGTGGCCTCCGAGTCTTTTTGCAGAGAGTTGTGAATAAGAAAGACAGGCTTGTATTTATAAAACACCTTATCGCACCTCTCTGAGATTCCATACAATGTGTTATTTAAAAGTGCAAAGGCTCCTTGTTATGTAGCCATGACAGATATTTTTTTGCACAGCGAGATCCTGCAAATGTCAATGAGAATTAACGCTGCGGGAAAAGGCAACCGCTGTTCTACAAATAGTGTCATGGGCTCTTCAGCGTTCACTTGAACCGACTTCAACGTCACGGACAGCACCTCTAACAACGCAGCCCTCCCTCAGTAATGAGCTGGGATGTCAGCATTGCGTGTTTTAAGTCCATAACCTTCTGACCCAGGGATGCTGATGGCTCCGTTGGTACCAAGCCAAGAATGTGGACCAGAGAAAGTCCGTGGGTAAGCTCGCCGAGCGGCAGGTCATATTACAGAGTTGGGCTATTTACTGTTCACCAACCTCCCCCATATTCTGCAGCACCCATGTTAGGACATTGGGGGAAAAATTCAGTTGGTAGAGCCACCCGTTAGTGCCTTAAGAGGGCGCTAAGTGGGGCGCAAACCAACTAGCGCCCGGGCGCGGCACTGCCCACGCCTCCCCCAAAATTCAGCGGGAGGTTAGTGGTGGCGCTAACCGGTAGCGCCCTGCGGCGCTGCGCCTCTGGCGATGACGTCATTGGTGTGCGCAGTGCCCTGCTCACGCCCCAGCCACGATCTTCGGGAGTGCCCCCTGATTTACCGCCGGACGATATGTCCGACAGGGTCAGGGGGGCGTACCTGTGGCCGGGGCGGCGCAATTTAAAGGCGAGGTGTGGGGCGGCCATTTTTGTTGCTGGCCGCCTGCCAGCACCTGCCTGCGCTCCCGTCCCAGACCTCCTGAAATGCGCTCCCGTCCCAGACCTCCTGAAATGCCCCTCCACCCCGCGGAGTGCCGGCTGCGCTCCAAGAGCCCGGCACTTCTCTTGAGTGCCGGGCTCTTTTGCCAGCACTCCCGATCCCCGGGGGCCCAGCCTCAATTGGGGCGCTACTCAATTTTTAGCCCATTGTCTTCTCCTGCCTCTTTATATACTTCAGAGCGTGAACAACTTCTGATCTTCGACAGCCCACATGTAATAATACTTGGCTTTTCTTTGGTGACCTATTAAAAAGTTTTATCCATTCTGCTCATCTACTTTACAACAAGTTGCATTTATATACAACACCTTTAACATAGTAAAATGTCCTTCACAGGAGTGCTATCAAACAAAATTTGACACCGAGCTACTTGAGATATTAGGACAGGTGACCAAAAGCTTGGTCAAAGCGGTAGGTTTTAAGGAGCATCTTAAAGGAGGGGAGAGAGGTAAGAGAGGTTTAGGGAGGGAATTCCAGAGCTTAGGGGCCCAGGCAGCTGAAGGCACGGCCGCCAGTGATGGAGCGATTAAAATCGGGGGTTGCGCACGAGGCCAGAATTGGAGGAGCGCAGAGATCTCGGAGGGTTGTGGGGCTGAAGGAGGTTACAGAGTTAGGGAGGGGCGAGGGCCATGGAGGGATTTGAGAACAAGAATGGCGAATTTTAAAGCTTAGGTATCTTTTATTATATACAACATCTCCCTATTTTTAATACAGCCACATGTTTCCTCCCTTTGTTTGTGAGCTCTTTGTTTTTCAGTGATGTTTTCTGCTCTTGTGTCTTCCATCTGTAGTTCTATTATTTCTCCACACTGTTCTTCCATCCGCTTTTCACATGCAGTTTGAGTACAATTGCTAAAATCAGGTTATTTCAATGCATGTTTGTAATGGTGTTTATGGTTGGAGATTGTGAATATGTGATTAACTAATAAGCCTCTTAGTGTATCTGAGTTTTGTAACAGAGAATGTTGGTTGGTTATGGGGCAGGTAGTTCAATGCACTTTACGTAATTAATACATTTCTGTGCCAGGCTAGAGAGCTCAATAAAAACATTTTTAATATCTGCTGCAGTTTATCTTGATGTGCCAGGCCAGAAAGTTCAGTAAGTTCGGTAATGTTTGCTGTGCTGTGCTGTGCCAAGTTACAGAATTCAATGGGGTTTCTGTCAATAAATCAGTACAGAGAGGTACAAGTTCACATTTTAACCTTTCAGATGATTTTTATAAAAACATCAGAGATCTAGGTGAGGGGTCAAGCTGCACAGCGCGAGACACAACCAAGGTTTGAAACAAGTAGAAGAGAGGACAAGCTCATTGAAACAAGATTCTGAGGGGGCTTGACAGGGTAGAGGTTGTTTCCCCCTGGCTGGAGAGTCTAGAACCAGGGGGCAGAGTCTCAGAATAAGGGGTCGGCCATTTAGGACTGAGATGAGGAGGAACTTCATCACTCAGAGGGTGGTGAATCTTTGGAATTCTCTGCCCCAGAGGGCTGTGGAGGCTCAGTCGTTGAGTATATTCAAGGCTGAGATCGATAGATTTTTGGACTATGGGTTGGGGGGGATCAAGGGATCTGGAGATTGGGCAGGAAAGTGGGGTGGCACCTGACAGTTCACTTTTTTCAAGAGATTTGTCATTTGTATGCAGCCGGCTATTCAGTTTGGCATTTTGATGTTTGTTTGGAGTCACCTGTGCACTAATCTGGGCTCAGCGATTGAACATGCTGTGTTGGACTTTGTGGAGCTGCCTTATTTACACTGGTGTCTTGTCAGTAGGGTAAAAATAAAATGATAATAGTGGAATTATTTAGCTTTCGCATCATCAGTTACTTTTTGAAGTGCAGTGAATGATGTGTCGGCAAAGGTGCGGCAGCGCAAAACTAGAATGAGATGTGTCAGCTGTGACTCAGTGGGTAGCACTCTCTTGTCTCTCTGAGTCATAGAAACACAGAAGATAGGAGCAGGAGTAGGCCATTCGGCCCCTCGAGCCTGCTCCGGCATTCAATGAGATCATGGCTGATCATCCAAATTCAGTACCCTGTCCCTGCCTTCTCCCCATATCCCTTGATCCCTTTAGCCTTAAGAAATATATCCAACTCCTTCTTGAATATATTTAATGAATTGGCCTCAACGACCTTCTGTGGTAGAGAATTCCACAGGTTCACCACTCTCTGGTTGAAGAAATTCCTCCTCATATCTGTCCTAAATGGCTTACCCCTTATCCTTAGACTGTGACCCCTGGTTCTGGACTCCCCGACCATCGGGAACATCCTTCCTGCATCTAGTCTGTCTAGTCCTGTTAGAATTTTATAAGTTTCAATGAGATCCCCTCTCATTCTTCTAAACTCCAGCGAGTATAAGCCCAATCGACCCAATCTCTCCTCATACGTCATTCCTGCCAACTCCCTCCATGGCAAGAACATCCTTCCTCAGATAAGGCGACCAAAACTGCACACAATACTCAAGATGTGGTCTCACCAAGGCCCTGTACAACTGCAGCAAGACATCCTTGTTCCTGTACTCGAACCCTCTCGCTACGAAGGCCAACATACCATTTGCCTTCTTAACCGCCTGCTGCACCTGCATGCTTACCTTCAGCGACTGGTGCACAAGGACACCCAGGTCTCGTTGCACTTCCCCTTCTCCCAATCCATTGCTGTTCAGATAATAACCTGCCTTCCTGTTTTTGCCACCAAAGAGTCAGGAGGTTGTGGGTTCAAGCTCCTCTCCAGAGAGTTGAGCACAAAATCCAGGCTGACACTAAGGGAGTGCTGCAGTTATTCCGATGAGATATTAAATCAAGGCCCTGTATATGCCCCCTCGGGTGGACGTAAAAGATCCCGTGGCACTATTTCGAAGAAGGGCAGGGGGAGTTCTGCCCCCGGTGTCCTGGGACAATGTTTATCCCTCAACCAACATCACTAAAAACAGATTAAAAACAGAAAATGCTCAGTAGGTCAGGCAGCACCTGTGAAGAGAAAAACAGAGTTAACGTTTCAGGTCGATGGTCTTTCATCAGGTTGATGTTGCCTGACCTGCTGAGTGTTTCCAGCATTTTCTGTTTTTTTATTTCAGATTCCCAGCATCCGCAGTATTTTGATTTTGTGTCACTAAAGCAGATTGTCTGGCTATAATCTCATTGTTGTTTTTTGGGAGCTTGCTGTATGCAAATTGGATGCCACGTTTCTCTAAATTACAACAGTGACTACACTTTAAAAAAAAATTGACTAAAGCACGTTAGGACGTCCTGAGGTTGTGAAAGACTCTATATAAATGCATGTTCTTTCTTTCTTTACATTGCACTGCCTTCAGACCTGTGTGAAACCCATTTTGACTTGTAGCCATTTAATATTTTTGATGATGCCACACGGTGACATGATTTCACACAGTCTGTATCCAGAGGGCTCGCTTTGTACTCCTGCCAAATACAAGTAAACACCAATCCCAGACACCCTGCCTACAGCCCGTCTGTTTCATCAGCTTAACACGTTTTAGTTCAAATCGCTGTTTCACCGGTCTTTAGCAATCTCTCTTGAAGCTTCTAATGATCTAGATATATATATACTAGCTGGGGGAGCCCGGCTTTGCCAGGGCTGTTTTGGGACGGGCGGTTTAAATCGAGTGCCAGGCTTTGGGGCCTCTCTGTGTCCCTCTGTGAATCTGCTGCCGGGTAACATTTTAAATCGAGTCCCAGGCTTTTGGGCCCTGTCTGTGTCCCTCTCTCAATCTGCCGCCGGGCAACATTTATACCTTTTAACACCGATTGGCCAACCATCAGGGGACTGTACTGTAGGATTGGTCAATCGTGACGGCACAGGATTGGTGGAACCTTGATGTCAGTCAATCAATGCTAAGTAGCAGATAATGAGTTTAATTTTGAAGGTTTTTTGCATAAGGCGCGAACAATTTTCGTCCGACCGAAAAGTAAATACGCTTACGACCGTCCCGGAAGCGTAAGCTTTCTTTCGACGTAACGCACGCGTAGGTACGCTCTATAACTTTCGAGCGCATAGCCGGACAGACGCACACGTGAGGACAGACAGACAGAAGGACAGATAGACAGACAGACAGAACGATCCGTTTATATATATATAGATATATATATTTAAAACAAAAAATCTTTGCTGGTATAGTCTTTTTATGCAATGCGAGGCTCAAGGTTGTCTCCGCCTTGATTCTCCACACATTAACTCGTCGAGTCAAGATGGGATGGTCCCTCTTAAATAAGGTGAGTCATGCTCTACCAAGTGCCCAAGGCGGGTAAAGGAATGGTACACTACGTACCCAGAAGTGGTTATATCTCCAGTCTGTGCTGGATTAGCCAACTCATTCGGGACAGCAACAGTGGACCTCAGTGGCCCTTAGGGAAAGGAGAGCAATAATCAGTTCTTGATCGACATCTGTTGATTCCTCCTGGAAGGTGCGTGTGTGTGTGTGTGAACATCAGGGGAGAATAGAATCTGGTCAGTTGTGATGCCTTCTATAGAAACATAGAAAACTAGGAGCAGGAGTCGGCCATTTGGCCCTTCGAGCCTGCTCCACCATTCAATATGATCATGGCTGATCCTCTATCTCAATACCATATTCCCGCTCTCTCCCCATACCCCTTGATGCCTTTTGTGTCTAGAAATCTATCTATCTCCTTCTTAAATATATTCAGTGACTTGGCCTCCACAGCCGTGTGTGGTAGAGAATTCCACAGGCTCACCACCCTCTGAGTGAAGACATTTCTCCTCATCTCAGACCTAAATGTCCTACCCCGTATCCTGAGACTGTGACCCCTCGTTCTAGAACCCCCAGCCAGGGGAAACATCCTCCCTGCATCCAGTCTGTCTAGCCCTGTCAGAATTTTATACGTTTCAATCAGATCCCCTCTCATTCTTCTAAACTCTAGTGAATACAGGCCTAGTCGACCCAATCTCTCCTCATACGACAGTCCTGCCATCCCAGGAACCAGTCTGGTGAACCTTCGCTGCACTCCCTCTATGGCAAGTATATCCTTTCTTAGGTAAGGAGACCAAAACTGCACACAGTACTCCAGGTGTGGTCTCACCAAGGTCCTGTATAACTGTAGTAAGACATCCTTGCTCCTGTACTCAAATCCTCTTGCAATGAAGGCCAACATACCATTTGCCTTCCTCACTGCTTGCTGTACCTGCATGTTTGCTTTCAGTGACTGGTGTACAAGGACACCCAGGTCCCTTTGTACATCAACATTTCCCAATCTAGCACCATTTAAACAATACTCTGCCTTTCTGTTTTTCTTACCGAAGTGGATAGCTTATTGTCAGGCTCACGCAGAAAGACTGGCTCTAGTCTGAGGTGCCATAATGCCACCACTGCCCAGGGAACCGAGCCCAAGCAATACTGTAGTTAGTCAGCAGAGGAGGGGAGCAACATGTAATTCAAATACCCTGGATACTACAGTAAGTAGGTTATTGCAGGGATGATCTGCTCCTACCTGTTTGTTCCATTCTTGGTGTAACTGTGGATTTCTGGTGTTGCGGCACATGCTTTCCGCTGAAACAGTAAGTAAGAAATAGATTTCAAGGAGTACAATATAGCAACTGCACTATCTTATCATTAAATGTTTGAGCAAAGCACTGCCTAACTGAGGAGCCCTGACTGGAAGAGCAATCTTTAAAAAATAAATGTAGTTGCCTTTTCCTCAATTTCCTTTCCTTCCCTTCTCCTGGCTCTTGCTGAGATGCGGTTCAATGGGCCTTCAGTCCGAGTGGCTATTCTTAATGTGTCAACCCAAACAATCAGTAGGGTATTCAACTATGGTCGCAACACAAACAAGCCTGACCTTGTTTTCACCAACATCCCATAATGGCTTTCCCCCCCAGGATTCACTATATAGCAGTCATGAGTGGAATCCCAGACTGATGTTTCCCTTTCCTCAGCCTAGGGGCACTGATGACAATTGTAGCATCGCAGCTACAGCCCCAGCTGAGGGCAGCTAACTCAGCATAGGTCAGGGATCAAATGCAAGCAAGGTTCTGATCTTAATGACATTGATTGATGGGGCACGTAATGGATCACTCCCAGCAACAACAAAAAAACGTGCATTTCTACAGCGCCTTTAATGTAGTAAAACGTCCCAAGGCGCTTCACAGGAGCGTAATCAAACAGAATTTGATACCGAACCACATAAGGAGGTATTAGGAGTTTTAAGGAGCGTCTTCAAAGAGGGGAGAGAGAGGCGGAGAGGTTTAGGGAGGGAATTCCAGACCTTAGGGCCCAGGCGGCTGAAGGCACGGCTGTCCATGGTGGAGCGATTATAATCAGGGATGTTCAGCAAGAGGCCACAATTGGAGGAGCGCAGAGATCTCGGAGGGTTGTAGGCTGGAGGAGGTTACAGAGATAGGGAGGGTTGTAGGGGCTGGAGGAGGTTACAGAGATAGGGAGGGTTGTAGGGGCTGGAGGAGGTTACAGAGATAGGGAGGGGTGTAGGGGCTGGAGGAGGTTACAGAGATAGGGGGCGTTGTAGGGCTGGAGGAGGCTATAGAGATAGGGAGGGTTGTAGGGGCTGGAGGAGGTTACAGAGATAGGGAGGGTTGTAGGGGCTGGAGAAGGTTACAGAGATAGGGAGGGTTGTAGGGGCTGGAGGAGGTTACAGAGATGGGGAGGGTTGTAGGGCTGGAGGAGGTTACAGAGATAGGGAGGGTTGTAGGGGCTGGAGGAGGTTACAGAGATAGGGAGCATTGTAGGGGCTGGAGGAGGTTACAGAGATAGGGAGGGTTTTAGGGGCTGGAGGAGGTTACAGAGATAGGGAGGGTTGTAGGGGCTGGAGGAGGCTACAGAGATAGGGAGGGTTGTAGGGCTGGAGGAGGTTACAGAGATAGGGAAGGTTGTAGGGGGCTGGAGGAGGTTACAGAGATAGGGAGGGTTGTAGGGGCTGGAGGAGGTTACAGAGATAGGGAGGGGTGTAGGGGCTGGAGGAGGTTACAGAGATAGGGGGCGTTGTAGGGCTGGAGGAGGCTATAGAGATAGGGAGGGTTGTAGGGGCTGGAGGAGGTTACAGAGATAGGGAGGGTTGTAGGGGCTGGAGAAGGTTACAGAGATAGGGAGGGGTGTAGGGCTGGAGGAGGTTACAGAGATAGGGAGGGGTGTAGGGCTGGAGGAGGTTACAGAGATAGGGAGCGTTGTAGGGGCTGGAGGAGGTTACAGAGATAGGGAGGGTTGTAAGGGCTGGAGGAGGTTACAGAGATAGGGAGGGTCGTAGGGGCTGGAGGAGGTTACAGAGTTAGGGAAGGTTGTAGGGCTGGAGGAGGTTACAGAGAGAGGGAAGGTTGTAGGGCTGGAGGAAGTTACAGGGATAGGGAAGGTTGTAAGGCTGGAGGAGGTTACAGAGATAGGGAGGGTTGTAGAGGCTGGAGGAGGTTACAGAGATAGGGAGGGTTGTAGGGGCTGGAGGAGGTTACAGAGATGGGGAAGGTTGTAGGGCTGGAGGAGGTTACAGAGATAGGGAGGGTTGTAGGGGCTGGAGGAGGTTACAGAGATAGGGAGGATTGTAGGGGCTGGAGGAGGTTACAGAGATAGGGAGGGTTGTAGGGGCTGGAGGAGGTTACAGAGATGGGGAAGGTTGTAGGGCTGGAGGAGGTTACAGAGATAGGGAGGGTTGGAGGGGCTGGAGGAGGTTACAGAGATAGGGAAGGTTGTAGGGGCTGGAGGAGGTTACAGAGATAGGGAAGGTTGTAGGGCTGGAGGAGGTTACAGAGATAGGGAGGGTTGTAGGGGCTGGAGGAGGTTACAGAGATAGAAACATAGAAACATAGAGATAGGAACAGGAGTAGGCCATTCGGCCCTTCGAGCCTGCTCCGCCATTCAATGAGATCATGGCTGATCTTCATCTGAGATCTTAGCTGATCTTACCAGTTCAGTACCCCGTCCCCGCCTTTTCTCCGTAACCCTTAATCCCCTTAGCCTTCAGAAATATATCCAATTCTCTCTTGAAAATATTTATTGAATTAGCCTTCACAGCCCTCTGTGGCAGGGAATTCCACAGGCTCACCACTCTTTGAGTGAAGAAATTCTTCCTCATCTCTGTTTTAAATGATTTGCCCGCTATTTTTAGACTGTGGCCCCTGGTTCTGTGCTCCCCTGCCATTGGAAACATTCTCTCTGAATTCAGCCTGTCCAGGCCTGCCATAATTTTATATGTTTCGATGAGATCCCCTCTCAATCTTCTAAACTCCAGTGAGTACAAGCCCAAACTATTCAATCTCTCCTCGTAGGTCATTCCCGCCATTCCAGGTATCAGCCTGGTGAATCGCCGCTGCACTCTTTCCATGGCAAGAACATCCTTCCGCAGATGGGGCGACCAAAACTGTACACAATACTCCAGATGCGGTCTCACCAGCACCTTGTACAGCTGTAGTAAGGTATCCCTATTCCTATACTCGAACCCCCTTGATATGAAGGCCAACATACCATTTGCCTTCTTAATCGCCTGTTGCACCTGCATGCTCTCCTTCAGTGACTGGTGCACAAGAACACCCAGGTCCCTCTGCACTTCCCCATCTCCCAATCTATTGCCATTTAGATAATAATCTACCCTCCTGTTTTTACCCCCAAAGTGGATAACCTCGCATTTATCCACATTATAGTGCATCTGCCACGTATCCGCCCATTCCCCCAACCTGTCCAAATCGCACTGTAGCCTCCTGACATCCTCATCAGAGCCCACCCCTCCTCCTAGTTTAGTGTCGTCAGCGAATTTGGAAATATTGCATCCAATTCCCTGATCCAGATCATTTATATATATTGTGAACAGCTGGGGTCCCAGGACAGATCCTTGCGGCACCCCGCTGGTCACTGCCTGCCACTCCGAAAACGAGCCGTTTATTCCAACTCTCTGTTTTCTATCCGCCAGCCAGTTCTCTATCCACGTTAATACTTTGCCCCCAATCCCATGAGCCTTAATTTTGCATGATAATCTTTTGTGTGGAACCTTATCGAAGGCTTTCTGGAAGTCAAGGTACACCACATCCACTGGCTCTCCCCCATCTATTTTACCAGTTACTTCCTCAAAAAATTCCAGCAGATTAGTCAAACACGATTTACCCTTTGTAAATCCATGTTGACTCTGTCCGATCCTTTCCCCATTTGTCAAGTGCTCCGCTATTTTATCCTTAATAATGGACTCTAGCATTTTGCCCACAACCGATGTAAGGCTTACTGGTCTATAATTCCCTGCTTTCTCTCTACCCCCCTTTTTAAATATTGGGGTAACATTAGCTACCCTCCAATCCACGGGTACTGTTCCCGAGTCAATGGAGTTCCGGAAGATGATCCTTAGAGCATCTGCTATCTTCAGGGCCACCTCCTTAAGTACCCTAGGATGTAGTTTATCAGGCCCCGGGGATTTGTCGGCCTTCAGTCCCCTCAACTTACCCAACACCATATCCCTAGAGATACTAATTTCTGTCAGCTCCTCCCTCTCATTAGTCCCTATGTTTGCCGATATTCCTGGGAGGTTATTTGTGTCCTCCTTTGTGAATACAGAACCAAAGTATGAGTTTAATTGGTCTGCCATTTCCTTATTCTCCATTATATATTCTCCCGAATCGGACTGCAAGGGACCGACTTGGGATTTTACCAGTCTTTTCCTCCTGATATACCGATAAAAGCTTTTGCAGTCTGTCTTTATGTTTGCTGCAAGTTTACTTTCGTATTCTATTTTCCCCTTCCTGATTAATCCCTTTGTCCTCTTTTGCTGTATCCTGTACTGCCCCCAATCTTCCGGTCTGGTGCTTTTTTTTGCCAGTTGATATGCCCTTTTTTTTGATTTTATGCTGTCCCTAATTTCCCTCGTTATCCACGGTTGAGCCACCTTTTTAGGTTTATTTTTATGCCAAACCGGTATAAACATGTTCTGGAATTCTTCCATTCTATCTTTGAATGCTTGCCATTGTCTATCCACTGTCAATCCCCCCAGAAACACCACCCAATCAATCTTACCCAATTCCCGTCTCATACCCTCGTAATTCCCTTTATTTAAGTTCTGGACCTTAGTCTCTGATTCAATTTCCTCACTCTCCATCTCGACTGAGAGCTCGATCATATTATGATCGCTCTGACCCAAGGGGCCTCGTACAAGAAGATTGTTGATAAGTCCCTTCTCATTGCACAATACCCAGTCTAAAATGGCCTGATCTCGAGTCGGCTCCTCGACATATTGGTCCAGATAACCGTCCCGAAAACATTCCAGGAATTCCTCCTCCTCAGAATTTTTACTAATTTGGGTAGTCCAATCAATATGTAAATTAAAGTCACCCATGATGACAGCTGTGCTCTTATCGCACGCTTCTCTAATTTCCCTTTTTATGCCTTCCCTCACCTCCATATTACTATTTGGAGGCCTATATATCACACCCACTAACGTTTTCCTCCCCTTGCTATTTCTCATTTCTACCCATACAGATTCCGTTTCATCCGAGTTAATATCCTTCCTTTCCATTGCATTAATCCCCTCCTTTACCAGCAATGCTACCCCACCTCCCCTACCTTTTTGCCGATCCTTCCTAAATATTGTATATCCCTGGATGTTAAGTTCCCAGCCTTGCCCACCCTGCAGCCACGTTTCTGTAATCCCAATCAAATCATACTTGTTTACCTCTATTTCCACAACTAATTCATCCACCTTGTTCCTAATGCTTCTAGCATTAAGATACAAAGCCTTCAGGCTTGCTTTTTTCACACTCTCATTATGAATTAGTTTGGCCCTTTGTGTTTCTCTCCTTTGCTTATTGCTTCTCACCTTTCTACCATCTATTTCTGACTTCATATGACTTCCCTCTTTTCCACTATCTAGGTTCCCATCCCCCTGCCAAATTAGTTTAAATCCTCCCGAACCGCCCTAGAAAATATTACCCCTAGGACATCGGCTCCCTCACAGCTCAGGTGTAGACCGTCCCCTTGGTACAGGTCACTCCTCCCCAAGAACTGGTTCCAATGCCTCAAGAATTTAAATCCCTCTCCCTTGCACCACTGCTCAAGCCACGTATTTAGCTTATCTATCTTACTCTCTCTAAACTTATTAGCTCGTGGCACTGGTAGCAATCCAGAGATTACTACCTTTGAGGTCCTACTTTTCAATTTAGCTCCTAACTCCCTAAATTCAGCTTGTAGGACCTCCTCCCTCTTTTTACCTACATCGTTGGTACCTACATGTACCACGACAACTGGCTGATCCCCCTCCCCCTTCAGAATGCTCTGCACCCGCTCCGAGACATCCTTGACCCTTGCACCAGGGAGGCAACATACCATCTTGGAGTCTCGGTCTCGGCCACAGAAACTCCTATCTATCCCCCTTACAATTGAATCCCCTATCACTATAGCCCTATCCCTCTTTTTCCCACCCTTCTGTGCAGCAGAGCCAGTCATGGTGCCCTGAACCTGGCTGCTGGTGCCTTCCCCTGATAAGTCATCTCCCCCAACAGTACCCAAAACGGTAAACCTGTTTTGGAGGGAGATGACCGCAGGTGACTCCTGCACTACCTTCCTGCCTTTACCCTGCCTTTTGGTCACATAGGGAGGGTTGTAGGGGCTGGAGGAGGTTACAGAGATAGGGAAGGTTGTAGGGCTGGAGGAGGTTACAGAGATAGGGAGGGTTGTAGGGCTGGAGGAGGTTACAGAGATAGGGAGGGTTGTAGGGCTGGAGGAGGTTACAGGGATAGGGAAGGTTGTAGGGCTGGAGGAGGTTACAGTGATAGGGAGGGTTGTAGGGGCTGGATGAGGTTACAGAGATAGGGAGGGTTGTAGGGGCTGGAGGAGGTTACAGAGATAGGGAGGGTTGTAGGGACTGGAGGAGGTTACAGAGATGGGGAAGGTTGTAGGGCTGGAGGAGGTTACAGAGATAGGGAGGGTTGTAGGGCTGGAGGAGGTTACAGAGATAGGGAGGGTTGTAGGGGCTGGAGGAGGTTACAGAGATAGGGAGGGTTGTAGGGCTGGAGGAGGTTACAGGGATAGGGAAGGTTGTAGGGCTGGAGGAGGTTACAGGGATAGGGAAGGTTGTAGGGCTGGAGGAGGTCACAGAGATGGGGAAGGGTGTAGGGCTGGAGGAGGTTACAGAGATAGGGAAGGTTGTAGGGCTGGAGGAGGTTACAGGGATAGGGAAGGTTGTCGGGCTGGAGGAGGTTACAGGGATAGGGAAGGTTGTAGGGCTGGAGGAGGTTACAGAGATGGGGAAGGGTGTAGGGGCTGGAGGAGGTTACTGAGATAGGGAAGGTTGTTGGGGCTGGAGGAGGTTACAGAGATGGGGAAGGGTGTAGGGGCTGGAGGAGGTTACTGAGATAGGGAGGGTTGTAGGTGCTGGAGGAGGTTACAGAGATGGGGAAGGGTGTAGGGGCTGGAGGAGATTACTGAGATAGGGAGGGTTGTAGGGGCTGGAGGAGGTTACAGAGATAGGGAGGGTTGTAGGGGCTGGATGAGGTTACAGAGATAGGGAGGGTTGTAGGGGCTGGAGGAGGTTACAGAGATAGGGAGGGTTGTAGGGGCTGGAGGAGGTTACAGAGATGGGGAAGGTTGTAGGGCTGGAGGAGGTTACAGAGATAGGGAGGGTTGTAGGGCTGGAGGAGGTTACAGAGATAGGGAGGGTTGTAGGGCTGGAGGAGGTTACAGGGATAGGGAAGGTTGTAGGGCTGGAGGAGGTTACAGAGATGGGGAAGGGTGTAGGGGCTGGAGGAGGTTACTGAGATAGGGAGGGTTGTAGGGGCTGGAGGAGGTTACAGAGATGGGGAAGGGTGTAGGGGCTGGAGGAGGTTACTGAGATAGGGAGGGTTGTAGGTGCTGGAGGAGGTTACAGAGATGGGGAAGGGTGTAGGGGCTGGAGGAGGTTCCTGAGATAGGGAGGGTTGTAGGGGCTGGAGGAGGTTACAGAGATAGGGAGGGGTGTAGGGCTGGAGGAGGTTACAGAGATAGGGAGGGGTGTAGGGCTGGAGGAGGTTACAGAGATAGGGAAGGTTGTAGGGCTGGAGGAGGTTACAGGGATAGGGAGGGTTGTAGGGCTGGAGGAGGTTACAGAGATAGGGAGGGTTGTAGGGGCTGGAGGAGGTTACAGAGATAGGGAGGGTTGTAGGGGCTGGAGGAGGTTACAGGGATAGGGAGGGTTGTAGGGCTGGAGGAGGTTACAGAGATAGGGAGGGTTGTAGGGCTGGAGGAGGTTACAGGGATAGGGAAGGTTGTAGGGCTGGAGGAGGTTACAGAGATGGGGAAGGGTGTAGGGGCTGGAGGAGGTTACTGAGATAGGGAGGGTTGTAGGGGCTGGAGGAGGTTACAGAGATGGGGAAGGGTGTAGGGGCTGGAGGAGGTTACTGAGATAGGGAGGGTTGTAGGTGCTGGAGGAGGTTACAGAGATGGGGAAGGGTGTAGGGGCTGGAGGAGGTTCCTGAGATAGGGAGGGTTGTAGGGGCTGGAGGAGGTTACAGAGATAGGGAGGGGTGTAGGGCTGGAGGAGGTTACAGAGATAGGGAAGGTTGTAGGGCTGGAGGAGGTTACAGGGATAGGGAAGGTTGTAGGTCTGGAGGAGGTTACAGGGATAGGGAAGGTTGTAGGGCTGGAGGAGGTTACAGGGATAGGGAAGGTTGTAGGGCTGGAGGAGGTTACAGGGATAGGGAAGGTTGTAGGGCTGGAGGAGGTTACAGAGATAGGGAAGGTTGTAGGGCTGGAGGAGGTTGCAGAGATAGGGAGGGGTGTAGGGTCTGGAGGAGGTTACAGAGATAGGGAGGGTTGTAGGGGCTGGAGGAGGTTACAGAGATAGGGAGGGTTGTAGGGGCTGGAGGAGGTTACAGGGATAGGGAGGGTTGTAGGGCTGGAGGAGGTTACAGAGATAGGGAGGGTTGTAGGGGCTGGAGGAGGTTACAGGGATAGGGAGGGTTGTAGGGCTGGAGGAGGTTACAGGGATAGGGAAGGTTGAAGGGCTGGAGGAAGTTACAGAGATAGGGAGGGTTGTAGGGGCTGGAGGAAGTTCCAGAGACAGGGAAGTCGGGGGCGAGGCCGCAGACGGATTTGAAAACGAGGATGACCATTTCACAATCAAGGTGTTGCCGGACCTGGAGCCAATGTAGGGTCAGCGTGCACAGAGGGTGGTGGGTGAACGGGACGGTGAGAGTTGGGATACTCTGTCACTCTGCATCAGTTGAGTTGCTGAGCTGCGCCTGCGACTGCTGCCAACGGAGGGTCTTACATGACCATCTAGTGAGGGCCGGCAAATAGCCTCAATAATGTGGTTAACAGTGTAACTGATGTAGGCCCAAATTACCAAGACACACATGTTGTTCTGTTGCCAGTACAAAGCCTCTGAAGTATGGCTCTGAATCCCCAGAAATTGCAAATTACTGTTTACGCCCCAGAATCAAACAAATAGAAGCAGCTCTTTGATAAAGGCAGCGATGAAAGCGAGGAATACAATTTAAAAATCTTGTTATCTGAGGAAAATGTGACGGATCGCCCAGCCTGTCTGGGCTTCTTTCCCAATCACAAAGGGGCACTCTCAGTCCCCAGGGCTCCCCGTCACTCCAGTGTGTGCGAGCTTTGACTTCAAGGGCCAACCGGGCAGATCCCCGGGATGAAAAGGAGAACCTCCAAATGCTGGAAATCTGCAATAAAAAAAAAGGAAAATGCTGGAACTGCACAGCGGATCCCAGAACAAAGAGCCAGGGCAGTTGTGGGGTCATCACAATTGGCTTTGGTCTCCTTGAATGCAAAGTAGCCTTTATGTGTGAGATGAAGGCGAGACAACTCCACCATGTGTAACAGGATACAGGGAACTCTCTTAACCGGCCCCTCACTATCCGGAAACCTCTCTCAACCGGCAACATTCCGGAGTAGGTTCAGGTAAGTTTTACTCTATTAGTGGCCGTGTAACCGGGACTCCTGCACCTGTGGTCGTGCAACAGGGACTCCTGGATCTGTGGCCGTGTAACCGGGGTTCCTGGATCTGTGGCCGTGTAACCGGGACTCCTGCACCTGTGGTCGTGCAACAGGGACTCCTGGATCTGTGGCCGTGTAACCGGGACTCCTGCACCTGTGGCCGTGCAACAGGGACTCCTGGATCTGTGGCCATGTAACCGGGGTTCCTGCACCTGTGGCCGTGCAACAGGGACTCCTGCATCTGTGGCCGTGCAACAGGGACTCCTGGATCTGTGGCCGTGCAACCGGGGTTCCTGCACCTGTGGCCGTGCAACAGGGACTCCTGGATCTGTGGCCGTGTAACCGGGACTCCTGGATCTGTGGCCGTGTAACCAGGGTTCCTGGATCTGTGGCCGTGTAACCGGGGCTCCTGGATCTGTGGCCGTGTAACCGGGACTCCTGGATCTGTGGCCGTGTAACTGGGGTTCCTGCACCTGTGGCCGTGTAACCGGGGTTCCTGCACCTGTGGCCGTGTAACTGGGGTTCCTGCACCTGTGGCCGTGTAACCGGGGTTCCTGGATCTGTGGCCGTGTAACCGGGGTTCCTGGATCTGTGGCCGTGTAACCGGGGTTCCTGCACCTGTGGCCATGTAACCGGGGCTCCTGGATCTGTGGGCGTGTAACCGGGGCCCCTGCACCTGTGGCCGTGTAACCGGGGTTCCTGCATCTGTGGCCGTGTAACCGGGGTTCCTGGATCTGTGGCCGTGTAACCGGGGTTCCTGCACCTGTGGCCATGTAACCAGGGTTCCTGCATCTGTGGCCGTGCAACAGGGACTCCTGGATCTGTGGCCGTGTAACTGGGGTTCCTGCATCTGTGGCCGTGTAACCGGGGTTCCTGGATCTGTGGCCGTGTAACCGGGGTTCCTGCACCTGTGGCCATGTAACCAGGGTTCCTGCATCTGTGGCCGTGTAACCGGGGCCCCTGCACCTGTGGCCGTGTAACCGGGGTTCCTGCACCTGTGGCCATGTAACCAGGGCTCCTGGATCTGTGGGCGTGTAACCGGGGCCCCTGCACCTGTGGCCGTGTAACCGGGGTTCCTGCATCTGTGGCCGTGTAACCGGGGTTCCTGGATCTGTGGCCGTGTAACCGGGGTTCCTGCACCTGTGGCCATGTAACCAGGGTTCCTGCATCTGTGGCCGTGCAACAGGGACTCCTGGATCTGTGGCCGTGTAACTGGGGTTCCTGCATCTGTGGCCGTGTAACCAGGGTTCCTGCATCTGTGGCCGTGCAACAGGGACTCCTGGATCTGTGGCCGTGTAACCGGGGTTCCTGCACCTGTGGCCATGTAACCAGGGTTCCTGCATCTGTGGCCGTGCAACAGGGACTCCTGGATCTGTGGCCGTGTAACTGGGGTTCCTGCATCTGTGGCCGTGTAACCGGGGTTCCTGCACAAGTGCCGTGTAACAGGGACTCCTGGATCTGTGGCCGTGCAACAGGAACTTCTGGATCTGTGGCCGTGCAACAGGGACTCCTGGATCTGTGGCCGTGTAACCGGGGTTCCTGCACCTGTGGCCGTGTAACCGGGGTTCCTGCACCAGTGCCGTGTAACCGGGGTTCCTGCATCTATGGCCGTGTAACCGGGGTTCCTGCACCTGTGGCCGTGTAACCGGGGTTCCTGCACAAGTGCCGTGTAACCGGGGTTCCTGCACCTGTGGCCGTGCAACAGGGACTCCTGCATCTGTGGCCGTGTACGGGGCGCTCGTACCTTGGTAAGTATATCTCTCTGTAATCCGGACTTTTTGATCAATCGGCACCATGCTGGTCCCATCGGTGCCAGATAAAAAAGAGTTTCCTGTACTTAAAAGTCACGAGAACCAGTGGGACGCTTGCATTTACAGTGTAGCTTCTGATCCTGAATTTCTGGTTTGTATGGCTCTACCACAGTTGGTGGCTAGAGGCTCAGTTAGCTGATCTTAGCTAGGATGTTTCTCAATACTTCATCTTTCCCCTGAAACGTTTCGCCATTGAGATATGCCAGGCTTTGCGTGAAGGAGGAGGCACATCGCTCTCTATCCCCGTAGGCTGCAGAGACTCTGGTAGTCTAGTACAGTAGCAATCTCTGCTCTTCATTCTTGGCTTAAAAGGGTGGCCTGGCAAACATTGACTAATGATTGACTGACTGGGGAGCAATGTGCAAAGTCTGAGCGGTTGAATCAAGAAAACTCAACGATTGGAAAATTCCCGCTACACTCTTTTACTGCTTGCTCCCCAGTCTGACTTTTCCAGACTATGCTTTACTTTTGTAGAAGTGTGTTTTGAAATTGGTTATAAAATGGGAGTAAGTAGCAAATTTCAATTAAGGCAGGTTCACTATATTTCAATTGATTTCGCCGTGTATATTTAAATTCTACAGAGACCCCGGGGGGGAAATTCAGTTGGTTGCGCCTCCCGTTAGCGCCTTAAGAGGGCGCTAATGGGACGCAAACCAACTAGCGCCCGGGTGCAGCACTGCCCACGCCTCCTGCAAAATTCAGCGGGAGGTTAGTGGTGGCGCAAACCGGTAGCGCGCTGCGCCGCTGCCGATGACATCATTGGCGTGCGCAGCGCCCTGCTCACGCCCCGGCCACGATCTTCGGGAGCGCCCCCTGACTTACCGCCGGACGCTATGTCCGACGGGGTCAGGGGGGCGTACCTGTGGCCGGGGAGGCGCAATTTAAAGGCGAGGTGCGCGGCGGGCATTTTTGTTGCTGGCCGCCTGCCAGCACCTGCCTCCGCTCCCGTCCCAGACCTCCTGAAAAGCACCCCCCGCAGAGTGCTGGCTGTGCTTCAAGAGCCCGGCACTTCTCTTGAGTGCCGGGCTCTTTTGCCTGCACTCCCAATCCCCGGGGGCCCAGCTTTAAGAAGGGGAGGAAGGCCTGCAATACCGCGGCGCGACGTGCCGCAGCGTGTGGCGCTGCAGCACATAACGTCGCAATATTGACTCACAGCGCCCCAAAAGGGATGCTCTTCCCTCTTGGGGTGCAACCACTCAATTTCCGGCGCGGGGACGCTAAATTTTCGCGCCCCAATTGGGGCGTTACTCAATTTTTAGCCCCCTGTATTTTGGGATAATTTTCCAAGTATAGGCAATGGCAGGCACATGTGCCTGTGATTTTCCAGCATGTGCTGAATTCACCTATATAAATCATTGCCGTTAAAGGATGACTTTTGGTAAGAAACCTTTCAACTCTATGGCTAGAGCACACAAAATATGTGAAGGTGCGACTCGTACCCCAGATCTCCCAGTATGAATCCAGCAAAGCTGCCTCCAAAAAGCTTGATTAACTCTTTCTTGAAAAGCCACTATTCTCCACTCTCGAGTACGGAGAACCTCTATAAAGGCCGGATCTGACCCATATCAGGAAGCCCTTTGTGATGAAATATGCCATTCATCAGGCACTGTATTCCCTGTGTTTAGTTTAGTTTCATTTCCTTACCTGTATTGTATTGTGTGTAGGGCTCCGCCCATACCTGGCCCCTACTTAAGCAAGCCCCAGGTGTCTCACAGCAGTACAGCAGATCTCTGGATGAGAGACACTTCTCCAATGTGTATTACTTTCTGAGTTAATAAAAGCCTTGCTTTGCTCCGTTAACGTCGAGTCTCGGATTCATTGAGGCACATCACCCTTCTAACACTTACCGCAGCAGGCATGCAAAAAGCCGCCACGTTAACCTTTGGCCTTCAATCTCACTCGTTTTACGGTTGCTGCCCTTCTGAACTCTGCTGTTTTGTTCCTCCTAAGCTGCCAAGATCCTGTCCTAACGCCCTTCCTCCTGCTTATATCTGCACTGTGGTAAAAGCAAGACTCACTACACTGTCACCCACTCTAAGTCAGTCATTCCTGGGATTCCAAAACTGCGGCACTCCTTACCTCCCTCAGTCTCCCCAGATTTCTAAAATCCAAGCTTAATGTCACCTATTTACAGTTTTGTCCTCTACTTCATCTTCTCCCCCCTTGTTTGCAACTTATTTGGTGTTTTGTATCGTGGGCCACAGCCTTTCATTAGGCTCCTCAATTAACAAAATACAGGTGTGGGAATGTATTAGTGAATTTGCGAACGCCCCTTCCATTTGAATCTGTAAAATTCAGTACTTCCGCACACACACTCCTCACAGTCTGATACATAGCTCTGAGCGATGTCTTGTATTTCGACTCTGTTGTCATGTTTGATATTTAGGAAAAAAAATCATCCCTGTAAGTCAAAAGTTTAAGAAGTTGGGCTACTTTTAAGTGGCATTACAAGATATTGGCCCAGTTGGAAATGCGATACTCTCGGTATATCCATTTCAAAACACATTGACAGCAATTTCTTTGTGCTGTCTCATAGGATGGCCTATTTTCTTGCCAGTTTTCTGCTCTCCTTTCTCTTGAAGGTGCTTATTCCTTTCTGGTTTACAGTTCCACAGGCACCATCATCCTCCATGTTATTAACACTGTTATTAAGTGAGCTGTGCCAGTGAATGTCAGTAGGCTAATTGACTCGGAGGATCAGTTGTTAATTTTAAATCGGAGATTGATAGATTTTTGTTAACCAAAAGGTATTAAGGGATGTAGGACAAAGGCGGGTATATGGAGTTAGGTCGCAGATCAGCCATGATCCCATTGAATGGCGGAACAGGCCCGAGGGGCTGTATGGCCTCCTCCTGTTCCTATGTTCCTAAGGGGCCATCGCAACTAAGTCTGATCCTGTCCTTCCCCCGATATCCACACCGCTCACTAGATAGCAATCAGGAGTGGAAATCCTGGACAAGTTATCTTTCTTTTTCCTCATTAACCCAGGAGCGCTGTGGCCAACTGCAGCAACCCGTGCTGCAAGCTCGGCTTGGACCCGGGACTTTCCTGCTCCGTGTAACTCAGCTACTCGCTGAACAAGATCGTTGAGCCATTGGCATAGCTCTAATGCGGCAAATATCTTGACGGTAAAATAATGCCAGCAAAATCTGTTGAAGCATTCACCACTGATCTTGAAAAGGCTATAAAGCCTGTAACTGAACACAAACCCAGCTAGTATTTAAAAGCATTTGTGCAGTATGTTGAAGTATTGTTGATGCATCACTAGGTTATTCTTCAGTATGCTATGTTGAAAGTGAGACACTCACAGTTCTAGGTATTTTTACCCCTTTCCTTGCTCCTGGACACCTCCTGGAACAGCGAAGGCTGAGGGGAGACTTGATTGAGGTGTATAAAATTCTATGGGGCCTAGATAGAGTGGATAGGAAGGGCCTATTTCCCTGAGCAGAGAGGTCAATAACCAGGGGGCATAGATTTAAAGTAATTGGGAGAAGGATTAGAGGGGAGTTGAGGAGAACTTTCTTCACCCAGAGGGTGGTGGGGGTCTGGAACTCACTGCCTGAAAGGGTGGGAGAGGCAGAAACCCTCATCGCATTTATAAAGTGCTTGGATGTGCACTTTAAGTGCCGTAACCTACAGGGCTACAGACCAAAAGCTGGAAAGTGGGATTAGGCTGGAGAGCTCTTTTTCGGCCGGCACAGACACAATGGGCCGAATGGCCTCCATCTGTGCTGTAAATTTCTCTGATTCTGGGATGCTGTTCTGAAACTGGCCCCTGTAGGTGTGCAGTAATGACCTGGAGTAACTCTCCATCTGATTATCTTTTTTTCTTCCTCCCTTTTGGGAAGCACCTGGCGTTCACTGGTTCAACAAAGCCACGCAACTTTAGATCTTCTCTTCTTAGGCAGTCCCTCGGAACCGAGGATGACTTGCTTCCACATTAAAAATGAGTTCTCAGGTGACTGATGAGTCCAATGTGGGACCTACAGTCTCTGTCACAGGTGGGGCAGACAGTGGTTGAAGGGGCGGGTGGGTGGGGTGCTTGGGTTGACGTGCGCTCCTTGCGCTGACTGCGCTTGGCTTCCACTTGCTCCCGGCGAAGAGACTCGAGGTGTTCGGCGCCTTCCCGGATGCTTCTCCTCCACTTTGTGCAGTCTTGGGCCAGGGATTCCCAGGTGTCGGTGGGGATGTTGCACTTTTTCAAGGAGGCTTTGAGGGTGTCCTTGAAGCGTTTCCTCTGCCTACCTGGGACTCTCTTGCCGTGTCTGAGCTCCGAGTAAAGCGCTTGTTTTGGGAGTCTCATATCGGGCATGCGGACAATGTGACCCGTCCATCGGAGCTGATTGAGCGTGTCCAAAGCTTCGATGCTGGGGATATTGGCCTGAGCAAGAACACTGACGTTGGTGCGCCTATCCTGCCAATGGATTGGCAGGATCTTGTGGAGGCAGCATTGGTGGTACCTCTCCAGTGCTTTGAGGTGCCTGCTGTACATGGTCCATGTCTCTGAGGCATACAACAGGATGGGTATCACTGCTGCTCTGTAGACCATGAGCTTAGTGCCGGGTTTGCCACGCAACTTTAGATCAGTAACTACCTAACTGAGGAAAGGAATGCAGGTGAGAACCTGTGCCTGAGTGCCCTGTGGCACAGCATGCTTGGTCTCTCAGTGCACTGGGCTGTCACAGCACATTTACTAGCATAAAATAGTGGACTTGCTTCCCCTTTTATTGCCGGGTTTAGTTCCTGTTCTGGTGTCAGGTCAGGCATCAGAGGGTCCTGCTGCTGCCAGGATGCAAAAACGGGAAAATTCTGTCCGAGGTTTCTATCGTCGCTGATACACTTGGGAGGCTCCGAAGAATTTTTTTTCAGTCAGATGAAAGTAAGGCATGAAACAAAAGCATTCTGAGTTCATTCAGTGCACAGATGTACTGATGTATATCTGCGTTGAAAGAACGCACGGTACGTAATCTGTCAAACATTTGGCAAGAGGGAGCCAACTGGACATTGCTACAGGTTTGAGAAAGGTGAGCAGGCCCCACTGTTGCAACGCAGTATCTCGGAGATGTACTGCAGCCTTGCACTTAAAGGCAAAATGTCCATTCTCACTTT
The DNA here is from genome assembly GCF_052327205.1 of Somniosus microcephalus. Lineage (NCBI taxonomy): Eukaryota > Metazoa > Chordata > Chondrichthyes > Squaliformes > Somniosidae > Somniosus > Somniosus microcephalus. The sequence goes on from NW_028225180.1 coordinate 83,990,034, forward strand.
TAGGTTCCGAAAAGCCTGTTCAACTTTCAAAGGACATTGGCTTTCCTTCACATAAAATGTGCCAATTTGTAGACGTTCTGTAGTAGAACAGAGAAGTGCCCAGAACTGAAGAAAACGTAAGTCCCAGTTTTAACCCCCAGCGGGAGTTGTGCGGGTGAGGGTCGTAGCGGAAAGGGAGCAGCCTTGCCCTCCGCAGGGTGAGGCCCGGGAGATTTTAATTCCCAGTGGGAGATGTGTGGGTGAGGGCCGAAGTGGCGGTAAACGGCCTCGCCCTCCACAGCGTGAGGCCCGGGAGATTTTAATTCCCGGTGGGAGATGTGTGGGGTGAGGGCCGAAGTGGCGGGTGAATGGCCTCGCCCTCCACAGCATGAGGCCCGGGAGATTTTAATTCCCGGTGGGAGATGTGTGGGTGAGGGCCGAAGTAGCGGTAAATGGCCTCGCCCTCCAAAGCGTGATGCCTGGGAGATTTTAACCCAAAAACATTCATCACAACTTAAACGTGGAAACTTCAGGCTAGCTGTGGTAGATTGCTGCATTCTCATTAATAAGGCCCAGGTTTAAATTGCATGAGGTTCAAATTCTCTTATCCTCCAGTAATATGAATGCCGTTGCCCAGAGCTAGAGCTAGGTGAGAGTTTCATTCACTTATTGGCCAAAGCAGAATTATCAATAGAAGCAATGCAGGAGCCTCTGGGGGAGACAGCAAAACGATGATTGTTATTTTGTTAATTGTATGTTTTGATGCAGCATTGTAACTTTAAACTGAACTGTACAGCACGTTAAATGCAATGAACAAAATACTGCAAATGCTGGAGATATGAAACAGAAACTGAAAACGCTAGAAACACACAGCGTGTCGAGAGGACGCAAGTTGACGTTTTGAGTAATGAACCCTTCCTCAGAACAGTCCTCCGAATAGTTCTGAGGAAGGGTTCAGTACCCGGAGCATCGACTTGCAGACTCGCGACAGGTGCTGCCTGGCCTTCCGAGTGGAATGGACTGGGCGTCTGCAGGGCCTGTTGTTCTCTGGTCTTTGTATCATTGTGGCCTGTTAAACATAAGCAGGTGATTGTTGGCAGAGAAGGTGAAGAATAGGAAACCAACGGTTTTAAACGTACGTTAACATTCCAAGGTGGGCCTTTTCTGCCAAGTGGAACGGAGGAGAGGTTTGCACTTGGGTGGAGACTGGTAGAACCTGTTCCCTGTCTGATTAGTATCTGATGTTCGGCTACATTCCGATTTTGACCCTTGTAGCGTTGACCGTGGGACTGGAAACTCGGGAATAGCTGCAGTGTTTTAATCTCTTGTACTTTCAGAATTTTGTTGAATTGTTGCTATCTTTTTCCGCTCACTCTTCCTCCATCTTTTTTACATATAATTTCCTCCCGTCGTTTCCACTCCTGAGGGCGCCGAATGTTGGTGTAGTAGCGTCCACGTACGCTGGCAGCCTCCTGCCCTTTAGCCAAGTGGCCATTCCTTTTGTGCAAGCCTAGCTGGTGAATACTGGCCGGCTATTTTGATTGGGTTAATGCCTCATTAAAATAGCGTGCAAAGGATTATGATATGAACGTGAGGACGCTTGTGCACTAAATATCGGCAACTGTAGGGTAAAAAATTACAATCGGTGCTGTTTTCAAACAAACCGCTTGTACCAAGTGCCTGTGTGCGCTATTTTAAGCAGCCGTTAAACCAATAGGCTAGACTATGTGACCGAGCGAGACAAAGGAGTATTAATACCAGAATTCGTCAGAATTCAAGTGGAGAACTCGGAGCCGAGAAAGAAGAAAAGTAAAAATCCAACACTGACTGGATCCACCTCTGTCTAAGTGTGTGTGTGTGTGTGTTGTGTTTGTGTTGTGTGTGTGTGTGACACATTTGGTCAGGAGAAGGACTGTGGGGTCTGGCGATATCTATCTCTTGATACAAAATGGCAGGCGCATACACCATTTATATATGATTATTGTGACGATGTCGGCAGTCTTGCTGGGAACAGGATCTGAATGTGCAGCATGGCAGTGTGCTCGTGCCAGATAGATTGATTCATCAGTTGTTTAATTGTCCCCCTGTTGGCTCAGGGAATTTATTCAGTGAGGAGCTGACCCAAATTTTTGCAAGAACATGTTGCACAAGAGATCTGTATGGGGGGAAAAAATAACTTAGAATAGCTTAATTTTTGCAACATGACGATCAGTGTAGAATCCATGAGACAGCAACTTGTATTTATAGAGTACCTCTAGGAAAGAGTGGACTCGTGAGTAGTAGGAAAGGATTCGGGAGAGATGACCGAGTGCATTGGGGGCGGGGGGGGGGGGAGGGGCGCGGGGGGGGGGGGTCGGGCGGGGGGCGGGGTGGGCGCCGTGGGGGGGGGGGGGCGGGGGGGGGGGCGCCGGGGGGGGGGGGCGGGGGGGGGGCGCCGGGGGGGTGGGGCGCCGGTGGGGGGGGGGGGGGCGGGCGGGGGGTGGAGATTTTGAGAAGGTTTTTAAAAGCAGGGAGAAATCATTAAGGGAGTAATATGCTGGCATGGATTGAAAATTGGTTAACAGACAGGAAACATAGAGTAGGAATAAATGGGTCTTTTTTGGGGTGGCAGGCGGTGACTAGTGGGGTACCGCAGGGATCAGTGTTTGGGCCCCAGCTATTCACAATATATATCAATGATTTGGATGAGGGAACCAAATGCAATATTTCCAAGTTTGCTGACGACATGAAACGAGGAGGGATTGTGAGTTGTGAGGAGGATGCAAAGATGCTTCAAGGCGATTTAGACAAGTTGAGTGAGTGGGCAAATACATGGCAGATGCAGTATAATGGATAAATGTGAAGTGATCCACTTCGGTAGGAAAAAACAGAAAGGCAGAGTATTATTTAAATGGTGATAGATTGGGAAATGTTGATGTACAGAGGGACCTGGGTGTCCTTGTACACCAGTCACTGAAAGCAAACATGCAGGTGCAGCAAGCAGTTAGGAAGGCAAATGGTATGTTGGCCTTCATTGCAAGAGGATTTGAGTACAGGAGCAAGGATGTCTTACTACAGTTGTACAGGGCCTTGGTGAGACCACACCTGGAGTACTGTGTGCAGTTTTGGTCTCCTTACCTAAGAAAGGATATACTTGCCATAGAGGGAGTGCAGCGAAGGTTCACCAGACTGATTCCTGGGATGGCAGGACTGTCGTATGAGGAGAGATTGAGTCGACTAGGCCTGTATTCACTGGAGTTTAGAAGAATGAGAGGGGATCTCATTGAAATGTATAAAATTCTGACAGGGCTAGACAGACTGGATGCCGGGAGGATATTCCCCCTGGCTGGGGGGGGGGGGTCGAGAATGAGGGGTCACAGTCTCAGGATACAGGGTAGGACATTTAGGACTGAGATGAGGAGAAATGTCTTCACTCAGAGGGTGGTGAACCTGTGGAATTCTCTACCACACACGGCTGTGGAGGCCAAGTCACTGAATATATTTAAGAAGGAGATAGATAGATTTCTAGACACAAAAGGCATCAAGGGGTATGGGGAGAGAGCGGGAATATGGTATTGAGATAGAGGATCAGCCATGATCATATTGAATGGCGGAGCAGGCTCGAAGGGCCTGCTCCTATTTTTCTATGTTTCTATGGGGGCGATTTTCCCACTGGAGGCGAGATGGAGGCGGGTTTCAGTTTGGGTGGGTTTGAAACTCGCCTCCACTGATAGGTTTCAAAAATTTGCGATTTTCCCCTGATTGGCCACTTGATTTCAGAGGTGTGGGATGCCCTTGCTCAGTGAGTGTTTTGGGACTGAAACTCGCCTCTGTTGACAGCACTTTTCCAGTCTGACTTTATGACTTCTTGCTCCCTTGGCGCATTCCACAGCATTTCTGCGTCTCCTGCACCACCTCCAACATCTTTTGAGAAGCCACTACATCCAATTCCAAGGTAAGGGCCTACCTGAGGCTCTCGGATGAGGCGCTGCAAATGTTGTTGGAGGGGGGTGACAGCTAGCATGGAGGTGCTCTTCCACTCATCTCAGAGGAAGAGGCCTGCCAAAGAAACCAAGGCTGTGTGGGTCCAGCTGGCAAGGGATATAACCTCCAGATCTGTGTGCAGATTGGGAGACTTTCTGTGTATTGATGAAATGCCATCCCTGTTGGAAAGCATTAAAATGAGCTGAAGCCAAAATGTTGGCGTTATGCCATCTGTTCTTTCGCCTTAGGCAGCTCCACATTGCGGGCACCGCCACACTTGCGTTGTCAGGTTGGTGGCCTGAGTGAAAGGAGGTCAGAGAGTCATGTCCATTGTCAATGATGTCCTAGGATGGAGCCAAGGACATGTGCCAGCTTGGGCAACCTATGCAAATCTGGCCATGATAAGTTCATCCCTTGCATCCCGGGCAGCCATGTGCTCGCGTGCTGCCGCTGGTCGATACACCGGCACTCTGACTTCCTCCTCCTCCTCCTCCAGATCCTCCTCCTCCTGCTCCTCCAGATCCTCCTCCTCCAGATCCTCCTCCTCCTCCAGATCCTCCTCCTCCTCCAGATCCTCCTCCTCCTGCTCCTCCAGATCCTCCTCCTCCTCCTCCTCCAGATCCTCCTCCTCCTCCAGATCCTCCTCCTCATCTGAGGTCCATGCAGAAAGAAAACGAATGGTTCCCATGCTGCTTGCAGATGCCTCCTTTGGGGAAGCGCTCATTGCAAGCGAGGAGAGGGTCTTCCAAGGAGGTCCCACAGGATGGAGTCAAGCTGCAGCACCTCCGACTTCGGAAGGCCTTCTAAAAGTGCTCAGAGACCTTTTAAAGCCAAGGCCTGGCACCTGCAAGTAATCCTTGCTGCAATAAACGATGCCTTGTTAGACCTGCAGCAGTGAGGAGGCCACCCTCGAGTCATCCCGCCAGGTTTACCTGGCGTGGTTTAGGAGGTACGTGGATCACGCCGAAAAGCTGGATAAATCACGAGGACCTCTCAAAATAGGCTTAGAGAGGCCCTTAACGAGCATTTAAGGATCTTCAACAGCGCAATGGCCAGCTGGAGGCGGGAGCGTTTCCCGACCTCCAAAACCGGCACCGGCTAAATCCTGCGGAGGCGGGTTCCGAACCCGACCTCTTCGATTCTATTTTCCCGCCTCCTCCGACGTCAGAGAATCGCCCCCTATGTTTCTAAATAGTATTGCAAATAAATTTATGGAGCGAGTTTCAGACAGTAGGACTGAGATAGCCGAAAATGTTGCCACTGAAGTAACGGGGAAGAATAGATACGAGAGCAGAGCTAGTGGATTGTAGGGCACAGGCAAGGACTTAGGGTTGAAGGAGGTTGCAGAGGTTTGGAGGAGTGATGGGACATGTGAACAAGGACAAGTATTTTAAATTCATGAATGTTTGTTTTATGAGTGTCAGCCGGGCTTGGGGGGTGGTGGCACTCTCGCCAGTCAGAGGTTATGCTGTCAATCCCCACTCTAGGCCTTGAGCACGTTCTGTAGGCTTGACACTTCTGTGCAGCACTGACGGGTTGTTTATCGGAGGAAATGTTAAAGTGAGAAAGATCCCCTGGCACTATTGGAAGAAGAGCAGGAAGTTTCGGCACACTGGCCAACATTCCTGGCCTCAACCCAAAAAACAGATTAACTGCTTATTTATAACGTGTGGCCTTGCTGCACGCAAATTGGCTGCTGTGTTTGCCTACAAAACAACAGTGGCTACATTTCAAAAGGAATTCATTGGCTGTGGAACATCCTCGGGAGGGGAACGACGCTGTATAAATCGAAGCCTTCTTCTATAAATAAAATGGACCTGTAAGTAACCCGGTTGACGGTGCCCGACACAATCCGAGTTGTAAGTTTTGCAAGAATGATCTGAGGAGCCTTTGCTGCAGTGCTTTGTTAGTGCGGCGCTCTGCTGCACCGAGCCAGTCACCTGACCACTGTGCGAAACATGTTGTTCCAGATTAGTTTTCTGGCCAGGTTAAGCTTCAACCTGAGCTAACAGATCTGCGCAGATGCTCGGGTGGGTGTGTCTGGCCCTGGCGTTCCTTTGAGGCGGGGGACAAGGGACTTGGTATCCAAAACAAAACTTGCAAGAGCTTGGTTAATCACAAACGTAGCGGGGGAAACAATTAGTTTGTGTTGGGTTTCTTCAGAGTGATGCCAAACTTCCGCCGGCCACTGCTAAAGCAAATCCGAAAGAGTGTTTCAGTGTATATGTTATTAAGGCAGACAGCCTCGTGGCACACTAACCCTCCATTTGTACTGCAGTGGTTTGTGCAGTATTGGGCAGGTGCCTCTGTGAGAGTGGTAGAAGCAGATACAGGAAACTCTCGATTTACCGGCACCTAAATAACCGGAAATCTCGGTTAACCGGCAGAATTCAGGAGTAGGTTCAGGTAAGTTTTACTTCATATTAGTGGGCGTTCCTGGATCTGTGGCTGGGTAACTGGGGTTCCTGCACATGTTGCTAAGCAACAGGGACGCTTGATCTGTGGCCGGAGTTCCTGCACATGTTGCTAAGCAACAGGGAAGCCTGGATTTGTTGCTGTGTACGGGGCTCTCGTACCTTTTAAACTATACCTCTCTGTAATCCGGACTTTTTGATAAACCGGCACCATGCCGGTCCCATTGGTGCCGGATAATAAAGAGTTTCCTGTAGTTGCAGTTATTCTGCCCATTCACGTCAGTGTTGGATGGGGGGAAAGTTGAGCCCTCGTCTACCTGCACTTAAACGTTGGGAGTCCCGCTCACTGACCTTGGCCAGACAGCCAGCGGAATCTCTGATGATGGAAAAGAGCTAGATCCTACATTGCCTTAGTGGGTAAATGTGCGCATAGTGTGGTACAGAACCATACAAGAAAGAAAGAAATTGCATTTATATAGCGCCTTTCATGACCACCGGACGTCCCAAAGGGCCTTCCAGCCAATGAAGTACTTTTTGAAGTGTGGGCACTGTTGTAATGTAGGAAACATGACAGCCAATTTGTGCACAGCAAGCTCCCACAAACAGCAATGTGATAATGTTTTCGTGATATTGATTGAGGGATAAATATTGGCCAGGACACTGGGGAGAATGCCCCTGCTCTTCTTCGAAGTAGTTCCAGGAGATCTTTTACCTCCACCTGAGAGAGCAGAGAGAGAGGGCCTCGGTTTAATGTCTCATCTGAAAGACGGCACCTCCGATAGTGCAGCGCCGCTCCCTCAGCACTGCACTGCACCGGAGTGTCGGCCTAGATTTTTGTGCTCAAGTCTCTGGAGCGGGACTCGAACCCACCAAAAACCTGGGTTTCACCCCGGGTCTGAACTGAGTTAATTTGATGTTGTTGGGGTGTTACAGAGCCCCTGCAGCACCCTGCTGTTAGGGAGGAGAAATCAAATCATCAGCCACGGCTTCTGATCCTGATCGCTGTTCACTGATTCCTGCGGGAACGTGTGTGCACACTCTGCAGGTTCAGAGCAGGGTTGGCCACAGCTACAATGGTCATATAGCCTGCTGACACCCACTGTGATTGCTTTAACGTTGCATGGGATCTGTGCGAGTGAACCCAGCTCCTGATGTATGCGTATTGTGCAGCCGGCTGCAATCTGAAAATAAACCTGCCAGTATTGGCTAAGGCCAGTGGCTGGGAAGACCACTTTTATATCACCTGTTGGGAGCCAGCACCACTAGGACGGGCCTCAGCATAACAGTAGCTTATCAGAAAGGGCAAGGATGGAACTCTATCCAGCGATAGGCAGTGACTTTAAGACAGGAAGGGACAATTAGGTCACACTTGGAGTACTGCGTACAATTCCGGGTCGCCATATTATAAAAAGATATAGAGGTACTGGAGAGGGTGCAAAAAATATTTACAGGCGTGATACCAGAACTAATAGAGGTCTTTAAAATGATGAAAGGTTTTGATAGAGTGGATACAGAGAGAATGTTTCCACTTGTGGGGAAGAGCAGAACTAGAGGCCATCAATATAAGATGGTCACCAAGAAATCCAATCGGGAATTCAGGAGAAACTTCTTTCCCCAGAGAGTGGTGAGAATGTGGAACTCGCTACCACAGGGAGTGGTTGAGGCGAATAGTATCGATACATTTAAGGGGAGGCTGGACAAGCGTATGAGGGAGAAGGGAATAGAGGGTTACGCTGATAGAGTTAGATGAGGAAAGACGGGAGGAGGATCGAGTGGAGCATAAACACCGGCATGGACAGGTTGGGCCGAATGGCCTGTTTCTGTGCCGTAGATCTGATGTAAAATCGAAGTAAAAGATTTTGATTATGCAGTGATGAGCAGGATCAAGGCATGCTGACATAATGGTGTAACTGGGACATGATTCCCATACCAACACAATAAGTTGTTTGTTTCTCTAGTCGTTACAGTCATGAGCAATTGATTCTTTGAATATTTGTAGAGTGGTTGTGTAAGAAGTGGGGTCTTTATAGGGTCATCTTTATAGGGTAGAATTTAAAAGAATGAGGGTGATCTCATTGAAACATATAAAATTCTTACAGGGATTGACAGGGTGGATGCTGAGAGGTTGTTTCCCCGGGCTGGGGAGTCTAGAACCAGGGGTCACAGTCTCAGGATAAGGGGTCGGCCATTTCAGACTGAGATGAGGAGGAATTTCTTCACTCAGAGGGTGGTGAATCTTTGGAATTCTCTACCCAGAGGGCTGTGGAGGCTCAGTCGTTGAGTATATTCAAGGCTGAGATCGATAGATTTTTGGACTCTAGGGGAATCAAGGGATATGGGGATCGGGCAGGAAAGTGGAGTTGAGGTTGAAGATCAGCCATGATCTTATTGAATGGCGGATCAGGCTCGAGGGGCCGTATGGCCGACTCCTGCTCCTATTTCTTATGTTCTTTGTGTAGTGCGTGGGGTGTTTATGGGGGGGTTGGGTGGTGAGGGGGGTGTTTATGGGGGGCTGGGTCATGAGGGGGGTGTTTATGGGGTGGTTGGGTGGTGATTATGGGGGGTTGGGTGGTGAGGGGGGGGTTTATAGGGGGTTGGGTGGTGAGGGGGTGTTTATGGGGGGTTGGGTGGTGAGGGGGGTGTTTATGGGGTGGTTGGGTGGTGAGGGGGGTGTTTATGGGGGGTTGGGTGGTGAGGGGGTGTTTATGGGGGTTGGGTGGTGTTTATGGAGGGGTTTGGGTGGTGAGGGGGTGTTTATGGGGGGTTGGGTGGTGAGGGGGGTGTTTATGGGGGGGGTTGGTGGTGAAGGGGGTGTTTATGGGGGGGTTGGGTGGTGAGGGGGGTTAATATGGGGGGTTGGGTGGTGAGTGGGGTGTTTATGGGGGGGTTGGGTGGTGAGGGGGTGTTTATGGGGGGGTTGGGTGGTGAGGGGGTGTTTATGGGGGGGTTGGGTGGTGAGGGGGTTGTTTATGGGGGGTTGTGTGGTGAGGGGGTGTTTATGGGGGGGTTGGGTGGTGAGGGGGTGTTTATGGGGGGTTGGGTGGTGAGGGGGGTGTTTATGGGGGGGTTGGGTGGTGAGGGGGTGTTTATGGGGGGGTTGGGTGGTGAGGGGTGTTTATGGGGGGGTTGGGTGGTGAGGGGGTGTTTATGGGGGGTTGGGTGGTGAGGGGGTGTTTATGGGGGGGTGGGTGGTGAGGGGGTGTTTATGGGGGGTTGGGTGGTGAGGGGGTGTTTATGGGGGGTTTGGGTGGTGAGGGGGGTGTTTATGGGGGGGTTGGGTGGTGAGGGGGGTGTTTATGGGGAGGTTGGGTGGTGAGGGGGTGTTTATGGGGGGGTTGGGTGGTGAGGGGGGTGTTTATGGGGGTTGGGTGGTGAGGGGGGTTAATATGGGGGGTTGGGTGGTGAGTGGGGTGTTTATGGGGAGGTTGGGTGGTGAGGGGGTGTTTATGGGGGGGTTGGGTGGTGGGGGTGTTTATGGGGGGGTGGGTGGTGAGGGGGTGTTTATGGGGGGGTTGGGTGGTGAGGGGGTGTTTATGGGGGGTTGGGTGGTGAGGGGGTGTTTATGGGGGGGTTGGGTGGTGAGGGGCGTGTTTATGGGGGGTTGGGTGGTGAGGGGGGTATTTATGGGGGGTGGGGTGTTTATGGGGGGTTGGGGGTTTATGGGGGGGTTGGGTGGTGAGGGGGGGGTTTATGGGGGGGTTGGGTGGTGAGGGGGTGTTTATGGGGGGGTTGGGTGGTGAGGGGGGTGTTTATGGGGGGGTTTGGTCGAGAGGGGGGTGTTTATGGGGGGGTTGGGTGGTGAGGGGGGTGTTTATGGGGGGTTGGGTGGTGAGGGGGTTGTTTATGGGGGGGTTGGGTGGTGAGGGGGTTGTTTATGGGGGGGTTGGGTGGTGAGGGGGTTGTTTATGGGGGGGTTGGGTGGTGAGGGGGTGTTTATGGGGGTTGGGGGGTGTTTATGGGGGGGTTGGGTGGTGAGGGGGGTGTTATGGGGGGTTGGGTGGTGAGGGGGGTGTTTATGGGGGGTTGGGTGGTGAGGGGGTTATTTATGGGGGGTGGGGTGTTTATGGGGGGTTGGGGGTTTATGGGGGGTTGGGTGGTGAGGGGGGTGTTTATGAGGGGGGTTGGGTGGTGAGGGGGGTGTTTATGGGGGGGGTTGGGTGGTGAGGGGGGTGTTTGGTCGAGAGGGGTGTGTTTATGGGGGGGTTGGGTGGTGAGGGGGGTGTTTATGGGGGGTTGGGTGGTGAGGGGGTTTATGGGGGGGTTGGGTGGTGAGGGGGTTGTTTATGGGGGGTTGGGTGGTGAGGGGGTGTTTATGGGGGGTTGGGTGGTGAGGGGGGTGTTTATGGGGGGGTTGGGTGGTGAGGGGGGTGTTTATGGGGGGTTGGGTGGTGTTTATGG